>NC_066580.1:151505697-151745291 GCF_024323335.1 Lathyrus oleraceus
ATTTCCCTTTCTCCGTTTGAACCCCGTTCTCCGCTTTCTTGTGATAATTCCGCTGGCAACGTCGGAAATAACACCAAACACCACTCTGAGGGCGACATATCAGAGGGTACACCTTCACAAAAGGAAGGTAACATGTGCATCTCTTCCTCAGAAGACACCCATAACGACCTCTGTTGGCCTCAGCCAAAGTCTAAGGTGACACATGAACAGAAGATAATCCCAAGGACCTCATCCCGGATATAATCTTCAACTCCAATCTCCATTCGAACCCCGCTCTCCAGAAAATGCCTCAACATTTCCTTTTCTCCATTTGAACCCCGTCGTCGCGCTGATCGCGTAACGTCCTTTGATTTTATTTCCATCTCCGCCCGACGGAAAAATTTCCTCCAGTATCGCACTACTGGGGAACATTGCTAATTTGACATCATGATGCTAAACTCCTCAGAGTAACATCTTCCAACTTCTGTCTCGCACGACAGAAATCTCCTCCAGTATCGCACTACTGGGGAACCTTGCTGATCTGACATCATGATGCTAAACTCCTCAGAGTAACATCTTCACCATCCAGCAAAACCAAATCTCAAACGGTAACCACGGCTTGAGTCGCGCTGATCGCGTAACATTTCCATCTCTGTCCGACGGAAAAGTTTCTTCCAGTATCGCACTACTGGGGAATACCTTTGATTCAAAATCATGATGCTAAAGTCCTCGGAGTAACACCTTCACCCTTGGGCACAACCACTTCTCAAACGGTAACCACGGTTTGCGACTAGCTTATACTTGCAATATGATGCATGATTGATTTTTCTGCGTAATGCTCCATAATCATGGAAATGCTACGCGATTTATTATGCATTATGCTATGCTTATTTTACATGATTAATGTATAAAAAGTATCCCCCTCAAGGGACCCTTCTAAGGAGCTAGAGGCACTCTGCTGAGGAACTCGACAACACTCCGATCTCCACCCTGCTGGGGAATAGCGCTATTGCTGGGAAAGGCAACCCTTGCTGGGGAAAAGCCTCCTTTGCACCCGGTCCGCTTGGGGACATCGCTGGGGAAGAAATCACCAACGCACTCTGTGGGGAAACACCAGTCTTTGACTTGCTGGGGATATCAATCCTGGCTCTGCTTGAGAAACCACCACCCACAGATACTTCCACTGGGAAAGAGCAAACTTTCAGGCCTGGCGACTGGGGAAACATCGATATCGAACCTGTTGGGGATAACCATCCTGACCCTGCTAGGGCACAGACCTTAAATTTGCTGGGGAGTTAGTCTTCACGACTCTGTCTGGGGATGAGGAAATCCTGGTACCAAACACCCGTCGACTCGTCGAACCATGGCATTTATCATCCAAATCCACTATCCGCTTTCCAATTTTGAGAACTCCCAGACTCGTCTGGACTTTTCTGATTCATCACTTTGTATTCCCAACCGCCCCGCACTCGACGGAGAGCGAACTCCCGGGATCTACACAGACTTTTCAATTTTCAGACTTTGAAGAGTCTTCTTGATTAATCTCAAGGATCGTCGTACGTCTCGTCGTCTCTTTCACCGTTCTTCCATTCATTCGTCCCTGACCGGACTCCATGGGGATTTGTTTTGTCAACAGCTTCCACATCACGACCTGCAAGTGAGTGAAAATATCTAACCATACCTGCAAAAGAGATCGTTAGATAAAACCGTGCCCCAGGCGTGTCAAGATTTCAACACTTGGGTCACTCAACCTTCCGAATAAGATTTCAAATCTTCAATCTTATAAACATGCATTGGAAGGGGGACCTGTATGTCTTAAAATGCAAAGATTCTTTATCACAAATAATTGGATGTTTTTGCAATCAAAGCGGTAATGAAAACAAAAACAAAATTATTTGACTGAATATGCACTTTATTGATTGAAAAATTGTGGCTCAAATGAGCACTACAAAGGAAGCAATTCCTGAAAAGAGATAATTGCGCACAAAAGGAAAAATCTATCCTAATGGCAATGTGAAACCCGTGATCTCATCGAGTTCCAACTCGGTTACACCCCATATGTCCTCAGACTCTCCGTGCTTTCTGCCTTCTGAACAAGACGATTCTGACTGATCCCTATCGGGTATTATCCATGATGCCTTAACCAAAGCGCAAACGATCATGCCAGACGCAGTTGTTCGTTTCAATCCCTCTCTTGCCTGGACCGCCCTTTCGGGTTTTCAGTCCACCGGGATACCCTTTTTTGCCCAAGTCGCCTTTTCAGGTTTTCGACTTGCCGGGTGTACAGTTTTTTTCCTTTTATCCCTAATTTTTGCCCGAACCCTTTTCCTTTTTTTTTTCGGTTCGCCAGGATGCCCATTTTTGCCTGGACTATTTTATTCTTTTCGTCCAGCGGGTCTCTTTGTACGAAGTATTTTTTAACTGCGTCCGCATTCACAGGGGATGGGAAATCCTCGCCATCCATGGTCGTTAACAACAAGGCTCCGCCAGAGAAAACCTTCTTGACCACGAATGGACCTTCATAATTAGGTGTCCACTTGCCCCTACGATCGTTTTGAGGAGGAAGGATCCTTTTCAGCACCATATCACCCACGTGATACACCCGAGGTCGTACCTTTCTGTCAAAAGCACGTTTCACCCGTTGCTGGTATAACTGCCCATGACAGATGGCCGCCAGCCTCTTTTCCTCAATCAGGCTCAACTCTTCGTACCGAGTCCTTACCCATTCTGCCTCTTGCAACTTCACGTCCATCAGAACTCTCAAAGAGGGAATCTGAACCTCGACCGGTAGCACAACTTCCATTCCATATACCAATGAGAACGGTGTTGCCCCAGTAGATGTGTGCACCGACGTTCGATACCCATGCAATGCAAACGGCAACATCTCATGCCAGTCTTTATAGGTTACCACCATTTTCTGCACAATCTTCTTTATATTCTTGTTGGCTGCCTCAACCGCCCCATTCATCTTCGGACGATAGGGAGAAGAATTGTGATGTTCAATCTTGAATTCCCGGCACAGTTCTGCCATCATCTTGTTATTCAAATTAGAACCATTATCAGTAATGATTCTCTCGGGAACCCCATATCTGCAAATGATGTCTCTCTTGAGAAATCTGGCAACGACCTGCTTCGTCACGTTTGTATAAGAGGCTGCTTCAACCCACTTGGTGAAGTAATCAATAGCCACTAATATGAACCGGTGCCCATTCAAAGCTGTAGGCTCAATCTTTCTGATCATGTCAATGCCCCACATAGCGAACGACCACGGAGACGACATTAAGCTCAACGGATTTGGAGGCACGTGCACCTTATCAGCATAAATCTGGAATTTATGACACTTCCGCACGTAATTGAAACATTGGGCCTCCATTGTCATCCAATAATAACCTGCCCTCAGCAGCTTCTTTACCATTGCATTCCCACTGGCATGGGTACCGAACGATCATTCATGGACCTCTTTCATTAATTGGCTTGCTTCTCTATCATCAACACATCTGAGCAAAACCCAATCAAAATTCTGCTTATACAGAACCCCATCCTTATTCAGATAGAACACCATGGCCAACCTCCGCAGAGTCTTTCGGTCCTTCTTCGATGCTCCCTCAGGATACTCTTGAGTCTCTAGATAGCGCTTGATATCGTAATACCACGGCTTCTCATCATCAGGCGCTGTATCAACAGCAAACACATAAGCCGGTCTATCCAGACGACCCACCTCAATGCTGGGGAACCGATTCCACCACTGCACCTTAATCAAGGCAGCCAGAGTAGCCAAAGCATCTGCCAAAGGGTTCTCCTCTCTCGGCACATGATGCATCTTCACCTTGGTGAAAAACGTCAACAATCTCCTCGTATAATCCCGGTATGGAACTAAATGAGATTGATGCGTATACCATTTTCCGTTAACCTGATTCACAACCAAAGCTGAATCTCCATATATGACAAGGTTCTTGATTCTCAAATCAATCGCCTCTTCAATCCCCAGAATGCAAGCTTCGTATTCAGCCACGTTGTTGGTGCACTCAAATATCAGCCGGGCAGCAAAAGGAATGTGGGATCCTTTCGGCGTAACCAAAACAGCACCAACACCGCTTCCATTCACGTTAGCGGCCCCATCAAACATCAGAATCCATTCGGGTTCAGGGTCAGGCCCCTCCTCCGGGATTGGTTCCTCGCAATCTTTCGATTTGAGAAACATGATGTCCTCATCAGGGAATTCAAACTTCATCGGTTGATAATCATCAATGGGTTGCTGAGCGAGGTAATCAGACAATACACTCCCCTTGATCGCCTTCTGAGAGGTATACTGAATATCATATTCTGTCAAAATCATTTGCCACCTCGCAACCCGTCCGGTCAATGCTGGCTTCTCAAAAATGTACTTGATTGGATCCATCTTGGAAATCAACAAAGTGGTATGAACCAGCATGTACTGCCTCAGTCGGCGAGCCGCCCAGACCAAAGCACAGCAAGTTTTCTCGAGCAGTGAATATCTTGTTTCACAGTCGGTAAACTTTTTGCTAAGGTAGTATATGGCATGCTCTTTTCGACCAGACTCGTCATGCTGCCCCAATACACACCCCATAGACCCCTCGAGGACTGTCAGGTACAAAATTAACGGTCTTCCCTCCACAGGAGGCATCAGAATCAGAGGCTCCTGCAAATACTCTTTTATTTTTTCAAATGCCGCTTGGCAAGCATTATTCCACCTGACCGTTTGATCTTTTCTTAACAACTTGAATATTGGTTCACACATGGCTGTTAGATGAGATATGAACCGTGAAATGTAGTTCAACCTACCTAAGAAACCACGAACCTCTTTCTCTGTTCTCGGTTCAGGCATTTCTCTTATTTCTTTTACTTTCGCAGGATCAACCTCGATTCCTTTCTCGCTTACAATAAACCCCAGCAATTTACCGGACCGCACTCCGAAAGTGCACTTGTTCGGATTCAACCTCAGTCTGAACTGTCTCAGTCGGTCGAACAACTTGGCCAGATCTACCAAATGCCCCTCTTCTGTTTGGGACTTTGCTATCATGTCATCAACATAGCATTCAATTTCATGATGAATCATATCATGAAACAAAGTCACCATGGCCCTCTGATAAGTAGCACCGACATTCTTGAGACCAAATGGCATCACCGTATAACGAAAAGTGCCCCATGGTGTAATGAACGTTGTTTTCTCCATATCATCCGGCGACATTTTGATTTGATTATAGCCAGAAAAGCCATCCATGAAGGAAAACACCGAGAATTGAGCTGTGTTATCTACCAACACGTCAATGTGAGGTAATGGAAAATCATCTTTCGGACTAGCTCTATTCAGATCTCGGTAGTCCACACACATTCTCACTTTCCCATCTTTCTTTGGGACTGGCACAATGTTTGCGACCCACGGCGAATAATTCGTAACAGCAAGGAAACCAGCATCCCACTGCTTCTGCACCTCTTCTTTAATTTTCATTGCCATGTCAGGTCGAGTTCTGCGCAACTTCTGCTTCACTGGAGGACAATCTGCTCTCAACGGTAGCTTGTGCACAACGATATCAGTATCCAACCCTGGCATATCTTGATAAGACCAGGCAAAGATGTCGACATACTCTTTCAACAATGCCACCATTCTGCTCTTGACACTTTCCTCCAAAGCAGCCCCGATTTTCACCTCTTTCTTGACCTCGTCGGTACCTAGATTCACTGTTTCAATTTGCTCTTCATGCGGCTGAATCACCTTCTCCTCTTGTTTTAACAACCTGGCTAATTCCCCTGGCAGTTCACAATCTTCTTCGCCTTCTTCTTCAGCATGATAGATCGGATTGTCGAAGTCATACGAGGGTGTAACAGGATTGTTATCAATGAGATCCGGAGAATGATTGCATCTGCATGAATGTGGATTCATGCATTGCTTTAGAACCGGAACGAAACAAATCGAAAAGAAAAATGAAAACATTGCCATTTTTATTTTGTTTTATTTTTAAACTGTAAAAATAAATGAAAAAACAGGGAACACTGCTTTTAACTGAAAAACATCCTTTTATTTATGATGCAAATTTGCAAAATTTGAACATGAGGTGGCCCTTACAATGAACCATTACGTGTCGGGCAACACGTATGGCTTTCATGCAAATAAAAATTGCAAAACAGAAATCATTATTCTTCGAGCAGAGTGACCGTGATGATCTTTTCAGCCTTCCAATTCTGGATTCCCATCCCTGGTGCATACTGCTTTATCCATCGGTCAATTTCACAGTCGCTATCAGTTTCATCACCCATCATGCAGATGTGATCCGGATCCAGCATTCCGGCACTAGTGAATGTGACTGACGTACGACGTCCTCTGCCTTGTCCTGAGCCTCCGCCTGGCTGATACCCCACTCCGAAGTGGTCTTTCTTGGCGGAGATATCCATCATCCTACCCCAACCAGGAGCCTCTCCATTCTTCACCACCTCGGCGGCCTGTTTGTACGAAGCAATGGACGGTTTTTCCTCTTCTTTTGCAAAAAGAGCATTCTCCACCTTAACAGTTTCGAATGCTTGACTTGGCGTCTCCCATATTTCGTCGTCCATCTCCACATATTTGAATGAGGACAGGTGGCTGACAAAGATATCCTCCTCTCCGCACACAGTGACAACCTGTCCTTCCCAGATATATTTCAATTTTTGGTGCAAAGTCGAGGTTACTGCCCCAACAACATGAATCCACGGTCGACCCAACATGCAACTGTATGCCGGCTGAATATCCATGACATAAAAAACAGACTTGAACACCTCTGGGCCGATCTTCACCGGGAGCTCAACCTCTCCGAATACAGCCCGCTTTGACCCATCAAATGCCCTCACTATCAGATCTGTAGGAGTCAGGATCAACCCTTCACAGTTCAGCTTTGCCAAGGCTTTCTTCGGCAACACATTTAATGAGGAGCCGGTATCAACCAGCACATGCGAAAGCACGGCCCCTTTACATTCCATTGCGATGTGTAAAGCCCGGTTATGATTTCTCCCATCTACAGTCAGATCCATGTCGGTAAAACCCAACCCATGGCTGGCATGCACATTAGACACCACTGTCTCCAACTGGTTTATTGTTATCTCCTGAGGAACATAGGCTTTCTTCAGGATCTTCAACAGAGCCTCTCTATGCCCCTCAGAGCTTAACAGCAAAGATAGAATGGATATTTTGGAAGGAGTCTGGTGTAGATGATCAACAAGCTTGTACTCAAACTTCTTGATGATTCTTAAGAATTCTTCTGCATCATCATCAAGTTTTTTTTCCGACCCAACAGGCGCCGGTGTCACCACTGGAGTACCTTCACTGACTACTGCTTTCCCTTTCGCCCTGGCTAAAGCCTCGACCTTTTCTTTTTTCTCTTTTTCTCCTTCTCCACCCCTCAAGGCATCAGGAGCAAACAGTCTTCCACTGCGAGTGAAACCACTGGGTCCGACATTATCCACCTTTGAAACGGTGGTTTCACCTGCAGTCTGATCCTCCATTTTCTCCCCATTGCAATAAACCTCTCCACCATAATGCCATGGCACGACATCATCTTTGTCATAGGGAATTGGCCCAGGTACCGTGATGGTAACTGGAGCTGCCTCAGCTAGAGTAGACAAATCCATCGGATCAAAATATATTGTTATGGTGGAGACCTCATCTTTCCCCAAATCCTCCTTCTCAACCCGGATGCTTCCTTCGTCCATCAGCCTTTGGACAGTTTCTCTCAACAATGCACACCCTCCTTCAACGACAATAGTGCACTCAGCACGGTCATCACCACAACCCGAATAAACCCCACTAAACAACAACTGCCGTTTGACCTCAGCCAACAGAGTCTTCAATTGATCAATACTGGACAACCCGATTCTATTCTCCTCAGAGACAGCATTCACCCCCCTCTGACCATGTGCGGGCATGGGATTAGCATTCACGTTGGGAGACGGAGCAAAGTTGATAGCTTTCGAATCCACCAGGTCTTGAACTACGTGCTTAAAAGCTTTACAGTTCTCTATGTTATGTCCGGGCGCATCTGAGTGAAATTCACATTTGGCATTCTCATCATAATTGGCTGGCCTCTGATCAGGTCTCAAAGGTGCCAGAGTTCTTAACTGTACTAACCCCAGATCTTGCAGCTTCTTCAACAAGAAAGAATAAGTCACAGGTGGCCTGTCAAACTGCCTATCATTCATTCTTCCCCGCACCTGATAACCAGCCCTCTGAGGCCTCTGCTGAAATGGTTGTCTTTGCTGCTGTGGTTGCTGCTGTTGCTGTTGTGCAGGCTGATTGTCACCAGGAATAGTTACCGCAGCAGTGTGCTGAAAGTAACGATCCCTACAGGGTCCTCTCTGAGCGTAGACCGCACTGGTATCACCCTCTTTTTTCCTCTGGCCATTACCGAAGGGCTTCTTCGATCCTGAAGACGAAGCATTACCACCCTGTATCTTTCCAAGCTTCAGCCAGCTCTCTATCCTTTCACCAGCCACCACTATGTCTGAAAAATTGGTGACCGGACAACCGACCATCCTCTCAGCAAACGCCCCTTGCAGGGTACCCATAAAGAGATCAGACATCTCTCTGTCCACCAGTGGAGGTTGCACTCTGGCAGCCAACTCCCTCCACCTCTGAGCGTATTCTTTAAACCCCTCGTTGTTCTTCTGAGACATACCCTGCAGCTGGGTACGACTCGGAGCCATATCAGCGTTGAACTGATACTGTTTAAAGAAAGCGTCACCAAGATCCTGCCAGCTCTTGATATCAGACGACTTAAGCTTGGTGTACCACTCCAAGGAGCCTCCAGACAGGCTGTCCTGGAAGAAGTACATCCACAACTTTTGGTCCATGGTGTAAGCAGAAATCTTACGAACGAATGCTTGCAGATGAGTTTCGGGGCAGGAACTCCCATTATATTTATCAAATGCGGGCGCTTTGAACTTCTGTGGGATCACAATCCCCTCAACCAGCCCCATATTTGACATGTTCACAACCCCGGGAGTGGCATAACTCTCCAAAGCTCTAATTTTCTCAGCCAGCAACTGAATCTCTTTGTTCTGTGGTTGGGCACCGTACTGACCAAATGGTTCATTGTGCATGGAAAATTGATCAGCTTCTCGGTCTTCCTCTCTGTCATCATCGACCCCAAAGAAAGGAGGGAAGAGACTGTCCTTCATATTCTGACCCATCGGACCAGGTTGACCACCAATAGGACCAAAACCGGCAGCATTATTCACTATACCCACGGTTGTCCTTTTTCCTCCATCTCTAGAACCACCCAGCCCCTGGTTGGAGACACCATCCAGGTTTACACCACTATTAGCCGCTGAAGCCCGCTCGAGCTTTTCAACCTTGTCAGCCAAAGCTTTCTGACCAACTGCAAAACCCTGCATGATGTTGATCAGCTCATTCATTTTGTCCTTCAGCTCAAGAATATCTGTGTTCGGGAGATCCATCAGTCTGGGAGTGTTGCATCGAGTGAAGTATCTATGAGGGCGTGTTGAGTGCAAAGGTACAACTCTGCGAGCACGAGCAATGATTCCTGAAACAATCAAGCACGTTAGAACTGATACATGCAAAATAAAAACACGTTATTATGATCATGCATGAATGCATTGTTTATCCACATGAGGAACACTTTCTCTCTTGATCCTGGCTTCATCGAGACGAATAATAATCCGGCAGCAATATTCTGACATTCAGCATTTGATTTCATCATACAGATCAGAGATATATGATTTAGCAAAATACCCCCAACCACGTGTGTGCTGTGTGAGTGCATACGGTAAAGCAAATAAAGCTTGAAGATCAATCACTGAATGAAAAATACTCATCACATAGCAAAATGCACAATAAGTGCCATAGTCATACATCACAGCTAATACAAATCTCCAGAATCCTCCAGAATCGGAAAAGGAAATACAAGCAAATGAATTCCGTCAACAGGCCTGACGGTAATCCAACAAACGAAAGGCTAGCCTGACGAGGGTCCCACAAAAGGCCCTATATCATCAACTATCTTCGCGAACTCTGCGGCGAACCTGAGCTCGGTGTTCTCCTGCTGTAATCTCCCCACCTCTTTTTGGTGAATCTTCATCTGCCTGAAGTAATGATCTCTCTCAGTAATGTAATGATCTCTCTCGGCGATGATCTTCATGTTCTCTGCTTCCTTGGTCTTCAACTTTGACTCCCATTCAGCAATGAGGATTCTGACCTTGTCGTCTCTCTGATCTCTCACGAGGATTTGCCTCCTCTTCTGATCTTCAATGACCTTTGAAGCTCTGGCTAACTTCTCCTTCGTGATGTCGTGCTCCTTTGTTGACGATGCTAAGGCTTGGCTGATCTTCCCATAGTAGGCAGTATCCATCTCAAAACGCTTGGCTTCCATGGCATGTTGCTTGTCTTGATCTTCCATCTTCACTCTAATCTCCTGGTTGGCCATCTGAATTCGAGCAACACTCATCTCCAATTCAACTTTCTCTGCAAGCAACTGATCTCTGGCTCTCTTCATCTCAAGGAATTCTTCCATACTAACAGAAGAACGCGGACCCTCAATCATAGGACACCAAGGATCCCCTCCAGGAAATGGTAGATGTGTGATCTCAATTCTCTTCCGAAGCCAATCATCAAATAGAGGAAAAGACCGACTGTTGACCTTGCCAAAAGGAACCTTGCCCTTCCTTTGAATGTTACGCCATGACCCAGACACTTGTCTCAACTTGGCCTGATTACCCTCAACTGGGAAGTAGAAAGACTCCTGAATCCCGCACTCGAGAGAAGGCACCTCCATAGCAAACCCCATTTGTCTTCTAAGAAGCGTATGATTGTAATTAATGCAACCCTGAACTCCTATGAGAGGCACATTAGGAAAACTCCCACAGCTATATATGAAATTTCGTCCAGCCATACCGTTATGAGTCCAAGCTATATCAGCGGCCCGCAAACCCATCAATCTGACCGACCACTTGATCGTAGGATCAAGAGAAGCAAAAACACCTCGGGAAGGCAAATACCCCATAAACCATTTGAATAACATCTGAGCACAACATCGGATCAAACCCCCACGCCGCTTCTCGTTCCTGTTATGAACCGAGTAATGGACATCTCCGATCAGAGTAGGAAAAGGGTTCCTCTGTATGAACAATCTGATAGCATTATGGTCCACAAAACTCTTCTGATTAGGAAACAGGATAGTCCCATAAATGCTCACAGCAATCAAGGCACATACCGTCTTCCAATTACCCGCAGCAGCATGTTCCTTGGCTTTGGCCTCCAAGAAACTCAAATGAAAACCGGGTAACTTTCCTTTCTCCTTCAAACCCTCCTTGATCATCTCCGGACTCAAATAAAGAGCACGAGAAATCCCAAGGATGTCAGGCTCTCCCCTAATGGCACAGAAAGGAATCTGGTCTCGGATCTGAATACCCAAAATGCTAGCATAATCCTCCATCAGAGGTCCCAACAAATAATCCGGAAACACAAAACATCTCAAACCCGGGTCATAGAACTGGAGAAGAGTATGAATGGCGCTCCTGTCGCTGTCTGTGAGCTTGAAAACCATCTTCAGAATACCACCGTATACCTCTCTGAACATCCCCACATGGTCGGGCGTAATCACTGCTATCATATCTCTCAGCACACCGATCTCTGGGTCGAAGAAACTGTAGACGACATCGTCCTTCAAACCTGGCCTCATATCTGAGCAGAAAGCCTCTCAACCAGGATCTCGATCAAAAATGTCCCTGCATATGGATAAACATGTGTTAGATGCAGATAAATGCAGAATATTAATGATGCTGATGAATGAATGCAATGCATAGTGCCATCCTCCAAGTCATCTGAACATTTGTTGCACTGGAGCCTGATCTCTGAACTGATCACAACCATCTGAAGGAATATGTAACCACAAATTCAACTCAAGGGTTCCGAAATAAACGGAATTGAAAGATACATCATCATCATCACCAGAGATTCACTGATCTGATAACCACAAAAACCTCTGAATCGGCCCGGGGAATCCTGAAATAAACGGATCCCCACTGATAAATAACACGGACAGCACTCCGACGTCTCAGAAATAAATGTCCATAAATCCGACTTATAAATATGACTCTGATCAACAGAACAAAAAGTCACCATCAAAGTCACCATCTGAACATGCATCTGAAAGAAACACCCTCCCCTCACAGGTAAATTCTAATCAGGTCATCCTAAGGCGGATAATAGTCTCGACAATCGGGTAAAGATACTCAACGGATTTGCCCTTTCGGGTGTGCCGTTGTAGCTCCCTTAAGATCGTCTAAACCAAAGATCCGGGAAAGATCGGTCACCGAAGTCAATAGCTCAAAGGAAGTGACCCAACCAAAGTGGAAAACCCCACAGAGGAAGAGCACTATCCAATGAACCTCGTCCGGCTTGTGGTATGTCACGTTGCAACAATATGTTGATAAAGCAAATGAGGAACGTGAGACCACACTAATCCTAGGTGTATACTCGGGCCTGGGTTTTAGCCCCACTCAGAACACCCACCCCAAACAGAGGAACCACCTGTACAGAGGACAACAACATGATAGTATGATGCATGCAAATATTTATGCAAATATATACACAACAGAATAATAAATGCAATAAATAAAGCAACACAAGCAACCTAAACTATCCTAGAACGCTAGGAGAGACTCTCTTAGGGAAGATGGACCAGCAATAGGTCAACTTCTAAGTCCCCAGCAGAGTCGCCAGCTGTCGCATCCGCGAAAAACAACCGGCGGGCTAAAACAAAACAACACAGAGCCGCCACCGTGCGTTATTTATCCCAAAAGAGGGAAAGGAAACGCTCGAAGTAAACCTGGAAAAGACATGGTCTCGCGACCAAAGAGAATGGGATCGGGAGTCGGTTATGCGAAGGGAAGGTATTAGCACCCCTACGCATCCGTCGTACTCGACGGGATCCAAGCTCTAAAAGAAAGAAAAGGTTGCTAAAACAAACATCACACACACGCACTGAAACAACACAGGTGGGGGAAAAGAGGAACGGGCTCGCTAGGATATCGCATCCTATGCCTACGTATCTCATCTGGAATGAGAATCAGAGCTACCGTAGTTCGGCTCACGCACGCCAAACAAAACACACACAAACAGGCAAACATGGAACCCGAACGCCAATCGCTGAACTTACATCAGCTTCCGAACCAAACAAACCCACACTGGAAACCATATGCCACTTGATGGACTTATACCGGACTCCAAGCACACAACAAGAGGATACGGAATGCCAATCGCTGGGCTTACATCCATCTCCTACACACACAAGAACAAACAAGCAACAAGCTACTAAGGAGTCAGGAACTCGAGCCTAGCAACTGTCAAGAAAACAAACACAAAAAGAAAAAGGGTGCCCGGAGAGATCTCGTACGACCTCCTGCCTACGTACCTCATCTGGTATGAGGATCAGGGCAACGTAGTTCCCCTAAACAGGGGAGAAACTTCTAACCTAACCAGAGACTAGGAAATGACCAACTAGAAGGGAGACTGACTCGAGCCTAATAGCTATCATGTATTCCACAATGGTCCTAGGTTGAGTTTTCTATCTACTTGCACAGCAGCAAGCTAATCCTAACCAGGAAAAGCAAAGCATGCAAGCATAATCAAAACAAAGCAAACATTCACAATTAGCACACACTATATACAGACAAAGTGGGCTTAAACAAGGGTTAGACTGCCAAAGCAAGTCAACTGTATCAGGGTGATGTTAGCTCTTAACCCTGACATTGAGAGTTAGGGTAAAGCAGATGAAATAGGAAGTGAGGGGTGTGCCTCACAGCTCTTATCCCTGGCCAGGGAGAGCTTTAGACAAAAGAAGTGTGGGTTCAGAAAGTGGGAACCCTTCTACAGTTATGACTCTGACTCAACTGTACAACTGTACAAGGATCTTGGGTTAATATCCACAATGCATCAACACCAGTTGTGTGAGAAGAGGGATCACTCAACAAGAATAGCAGGAGATGGATTGCACATCTCTTGTATCTGCCAATTGCCTTAACAAAGGTCTTTTCCTGCCTGGGGACAAAGATAAACAAGCACAAGCATTGCCTCTTAAGGAGGACTTCAGACAGGTGCCTGGCCAAGTAACAGGCCAGGTCTTCCAGACTACATGAAGTTAGAGAGTTCTACCTCTATTGGTTAAGCAACCAAGCAACAGCAAAAGCAAGTTCAAAAGAACTTAAGCAACTAATGTACCTGAAAACAATCTAACACAATTAGTATTCAACTCAGAAAGTCAAACAGACAGTTACAAGTTAACAGTTAACTGTACACAAGCAATGCATCAAGCAAAGCATAAGCCAATGCTCAACACAAATGACTTAGAAGCCACCTACAAAACAAATTCAATGTTAATCAACATCAATCAAATGAGCAACTCAAGCCAAGTGAATTAATTCCTCCATGCCATATGCCTTTGGTCCTGAAAACATCACTCAAACATGAGAAGCAAACCCCTAGGTCAAAGCCCAGGGTCAAAGGGGAATCAAAAATTCAAAAAAGAACATGAAAATTATCAAAAATCAATTTCAATCAAATAAGAATCATGTCCAATTGGTCCCATATTCATATCATTCACCAATTTCATTTCATGAAAGAAATAGGGCAAAGCATGCAATTTCAAAGCTCATTGGACTAAACAGAATGAATCAATCCAAATTCAATCCAAAACAATTCAATAAATCTCCAAAAAATTCATGGCTAAACAGCACTCATAACATGATCATAATACCAAATTTCAAGCCAATTGGACAATGGGAAGCAAGTCAATTAAATTCCCTAAGTCAAGTCATGCTCATACAAGTCCAAACAAGGCACAATATCATGCATCAACTTCAAGCAAGCATAAAACAGAGTAGGAACATGATAAATGCACCAAACCAAAACCATAACAAACTTTAAAGTGTCTAGAATCACTCCACAAAATTTCAAGTCCATCCAATACATATCAAGAATTTCACAAATCATTTAAAAACATAACTCACAAAAGGTCCACAATTGGTAAAACAGGGGAGAAAATCTCAATCAAATTGGAAATGCACTCAAAAAATCCACAAAAATTCATGCTCAAACCTAACATCCCTAAGCATCATCATGCAAAATTTCAGCTCATTCCAAGTTCATATGGCATTTAAATAAAATCAGGAAGTTAGACAAGAAATGGTGTGACACACATTGTCACACCTAGATTCAAATGATCATATCTCACAATCCAGGAATGATAAAATAGCAAACTCAAAGCCAAAATGTTCATTTAGATGTCTATTTTGTGTATGTAAAATTTCAGCTCCATCCAGTTAAGCATCATCATTTCATGATCAAAACATCAAACAAGGTGCAAGAAAGAACACACCTAAACAAACCCTAGGCCATGTTAAAAACCACACGTGCACAATTTTTGAAAAAATATTCATTAAATTGTAGAGATCATGATGAGAACAACAAAAAAACCACAGCTCAATTGGATTAATGGTTATGGAGTTATGGAATTTTTTATATGGAAGAAAATAAAAAAATGAAATGGAAGCATGTGAAATCATGTGAACATATGAAGAAAAAAAAGAAAAGGCAAATTATGGAAATGTCATGGTCAAGATTCGAAGCAGGTGCGGATTTAAAAATGAGGCGCGCGCTAACACCTAAAAGCAAGCCAAACGCGAAAATGAAGATCAAAGCAGCATTCTGGAAAATTTCTCAAATGTTCATCATGTTCTTCAACAAAACCTAGCTTATGAACAATTTCTCATAGAAATCCACAAACCACATATCACTAGAAAGGTCTTTCAATGCACATCAACAATATGACCTTAATTAAACCTAATTCTTCCTAATTTGAGAGATACGATGAAAAACATATTTGTGCATGAAAGTTCAAATCCGCATATCTTCCTTGTTTCTCAACCAAAATCAGTGGTTCAAAGTGCAGATTACTCTACTCTCAAAGATCTATCTAAAGCATCAATTAATTTCAATAATCATTAAAATCAAAATCTGACCTTAAAGAACTTGCAGAAGTTGAATCGTGTGTTTTACGCCTTGTAATGCCAAAACAGATGCTCCTTGATGCTTGAGTTGATGAATGGAACAAGGTTTGTTGCTCAATTGCCTTGGATCTAGCTCAAAACTTGAATTGCCATTGTTGAAGCTCACTTTAACAGTCCACGATTTGGCTTGATTTCTCCAAGATTTTGCTTCCAACAGCTTCAATAATGCACATGGATCATGGATTGATGAAGAACAATGCTATGTTTACGCAGATTTTTTGAAGAAAAGTTGAGAGAGAAAGATGAAGAGTTTTTAGATTTCTAGATCTAGAATGCAATTCTGTTATGGTTAATCAGAAAACAGTTACAATTTAGCTTATATATGTGATGTTAATGATGCTAGTAATCGTGATTAGTGTAATTACAAAGGATTAGTGAAAATGCAAGTTTCATGCTAAATGACCAATTGACCAATCCACCCTCACTTGTGCAAAACCAATGCAACAGTAAAATTTCTGTTTTGGAGCAAGTTTCAAATGATATTTGTGAGCTAATGCAAGTGGAATGGAGTGAAAACCATGCTTATTTCTCAAAATGCACTTTTTCCCTCCACTTTTCAAAATTGGTTCACTTGAAAAATGGACTTTTTATGTGATGAGTTTCCATGAAATGTAATGCTTGTTTTGGATAGAGGGGATCAAAAGAATTTTGCTCTAAAAAGTCTCACTCCATTTGGCCTTGTGAATCAAAAGTTATGCAACTTTGAAATTCAACTTTTTTGGACAATGATTTGATCATAACTTGCCAACCACAAATGAGAAATTCATGTTCTTGGACTTTTTGGAAAGGTGAGAGAAAGATCTACAACTTTCATGTTGGACAAAATTTCATTTGAAGTATTTTTGGACATGTAATTTCAAGGAGAAAACCTTTCCATTTTTGGCAATTTTGAATTACAAGTCACTTTCTATTTTTGGAAAGTTTTCATCTGACTTTATTTTCTTCATTGTTGATGTTTGAAATGTCAAATGAAACTTGTTTGGACATGAATGAAGTGTCTCTAACCCTCTCCCACCTCCAAATCCATCAGTTGACCTTTGGTTGACTTTTTCTGATTGATAGATGAACTGGCTGTGCACTGATCAAATTGAGCCTCAAACTCCTGATGAAATGGCTCAACCATGAAACCCTAGCTTCCATAAGCTCAATATAATCATATGATGATCCCCCATATCCATTGAAAACCTCATCTCCTTGCCAAGCCCTGATTGGCCCAATACAACTGATTAGGGTTGACCAGAGGTCAAAACCCTGATCCCAAGGTATCTGATCAAGCATAATGAATCTCTTGGTGATGACAAAACCATGATGATGATGTACCATTTCAACCAAGATGAAGCTCAACCTCCTTGAGGAACCATGAAACCCTAATTTGAATCACAAACCCTCAGATGATTAGTGATCCATCCAATGAAACCCTAGCTTGCATCTTAACCTCTTTATCTTCTGATCAAGACCCAGGAGGATGACTTGCTCAATGTAGCCACATGATATGCAATATGCTAATGACTAATGACCTAAAAAATGCAATGCAATATGCTAAGCTAGTCCCAAGAGAGGAGGGCAAATTTTGAGGTGTTACACTTTTTTGCTTCTTCAGAACCTTTACAAGCTTGTCTTCTTGAGAAACTTCTAGATTAGAGCTTATAATAGCCAAGCATTTCCTTTCGGGATCTATAAAAACATACTTGAGATTTTCAGGCAATTGTTCAGCTCAACCACTTTCTTGGTCTCATCTTTATTTTCCTCAACTTGGGGTTCCCTTAAGTTTTCCCATCAGAGTGATCGGGATCCCTTAAAGGGCGATTGTGTTGCCATCATAGTTAACACTTCCATCTCCTTTTCATCAACTTCTTGAGTGTCTTCGGAGATTGATAGACTTAGAACTCTCTCCAAGGGCAATTTTTGTTCACCTAGAGGATTTTCTTTCAGAACCATTTGGTCAATCACCTCTATGTGTTGACTGGTGGCCACATCATCTTTGTATTTCATGGTATTACGTACATCAATTTTTAACTCTTCGTCATAAACTTTTAGAGTCATGGTGCCCTCTTCTATATCTATCAAACATCTCCCGGTCTCCAAAAATGGTCTACCAAGAATTAGCGGTATCTCTTCATCTTCCGGCATTTCTAAGATCACAAAGTCTACCGGAAATACAAACTTATCAATCTTCACAAGAATATCTTCCACAACTCCATAAGGCCTCTTCACAGATTGGTCAGCAAATTGAAGTGTCATTCTGGTATCCTGCACTTTTCCAATCCCTAACCTATTGTAAATGGATAACGGCATGAGACTCACACTTGCCCCCAAGTCTATAAGGGCCTTTTTGAAAGATCTATCCCCGATAGTGCAAGGGATAGTTACCGAGCCTCGATCTTTTTTCTTTATCGGAATCTTCATACCCTTCAAAATCGCACTACAAGTTTCGGTTAGTACAATAGAGTCAATGTTAGTGCTCCTCTTTTTTGAAATAATATCCTTCATAAATTTAGCATAAGAGGGCATTTGCTCAAGTGCCTCTAAGAACGGAATGTTAATCTCAAGCTTTTTGAACATCTCCAAGAATTTCTCAAAGTTCTTCTCGTGTTGCTCTTTATTCTTATTTCTTGTGGGGAAAAGGAGTTTGACACTCGACTTTGATTCACTAACTTTTTCTTTAGCCACTAGTTTAGGCACCGTCACCTCTTCACTAACAACCTCATTTTCTTTTATCTCCAACTCAACTTCAAGCAATTGATCTTCTTGGTCATCATCTTTTTCAGGGGCTTCTTTTGCTTTACCACTCTTTATGGTTACCGCACTCACATTATTATGCTCTCGTGGATTTGTAACTGTAGCACTCGGTAGTGCACCCGGTGTTTGCGAACCCGCGAGTTGTTGAGCAATCTGACTCATTTGCACTTCCAGATTTTTTGTTGAAGCACCAGTGTTTCTCAGATTACTTCTAGTCTTTGTAGCGGGGTATTCGTTACCATTATAAATATTGACTAAATCCAAGGTAAATCATACAAGTCGAGTCGTCACCGCACTTCTATTTATCCAAAGGAATGGTTAGAAAGCGAACAAAAACCTAATAGTTTTAACAAAAACTAGTAAAAGAAACAGAGATCTGGGTAAGGGGGTTGGTTATGTAATGGGAAGGTGTTAGGCACCCAAAACATCCTAGGTACTCCTAGGGAGCCCTTTTCACACTTGTTGTAAAGGTTGTTGTTTTGTGAAAAATTTGTATAAACATGATTGAAGAGATGAGAGGAGAATATACACGCTTATTTACATTTTGTGTTTGGATGGATAAACCCATTGCCTACGTACCATCTTAAAAAGATTAGGATCAAAACCTCGTAGTTCGGGATAAAAATCTCAAAACAAGTTGGTGAATTGATTGGTCCAAAAGCCTTAAGGTCTTTTGTTATCAAAGGGATAAAACTCAACCAAACCACAAATCCACCATGTGAGGATAGCTTTAACATGCTAGTGAGGGGTTAAACCTATAATAAGCATGGAAGACTCATTGTCCATCACTAAGGATATAGGTGAGTATTACATCTACCACAAGGATAACTCAAACCTAATAGCTAAAGGTTATGAAAGATTTTGATTAAGAAAGTGGCCATTGGAACCACAAAAGACATTTGAATGGATTATATTTACCAATTAGAAGTATATACAAAATGGTCAAAGTTGTCTTAAAGATTCAATTCAAAATAAGTGTTATGAAAAGAAAGTTTGAAAATCAAAAGCATAGGGCTTAGGTTTCTAATAGTTGAAAACAAAGGTTAAATGTTTGCACAAAGAGTTTTGGCTTGGGTTAGAGTGAGGAGAAGAAGAAGAAGGGCTAAATCCTAAGTAAAACAAAAAGGTGAGGGATGAAGAAACAAAACCACAATGGAGTTCCTCTCTTGAGATCATATTGGTGATCCAAGTAGCTCTCATCCTTTGGAATAAGCAATCACAATAAATCATAAGCAATCATCAAACAAGCATCTTAAGAGATCCTCAATGTATCTTGTGTCTTTCACTTTGGATGAGCATGGCAATGGTCCTTCAAATAAGCTCAAGTGGGAACCCCTAGCACAAGAACACACACATCAAAAGTTCCATGAAATAAATCAAGAATGGACAAGAGTGAGTTTAGAGATTTGGTCATTCTAATCCATCTTCATCATTAAGGTCCATTTATTCCAATTTTGCATGAGGAAGGTCCTAGAATCTAAGTCCATTTCTCCATTCTTTGCATAGGGAAAGTCCTAGAAACTAAGTCCATTTCTTTGCATTTGGTCCACAACAAACAAAACAACACTCAAGCATAATAATATATACACAATTATGTGCTCAAGTGAGCAAAAGGCAAATGGCATTAACATAAACATGTGCTCAAGTGAGCAAAGAGAAAAGCAATGGATAATATGTGCAAGAATAGTAAATTGCATAAAAGTAAAGAGCAAGAAGTAAATGTTAGTGGTTAATGGTTAATGTTAGTAGTTAGTGTGCCATAAGGCAAATTTAGCGCTATGTTAAGCAATCGTAATTGGACTTATGTAGAAGTCACAACTATCTGAGGCTGGTCAATAATAATGTAGGCAACAACACAAGTTAGAAGTCTTGATTAGTGAACCAAGTTCCAACAACTTGCCATGCCGGAAAAAAAAGAATTGATCTTGTATTGGTTTAAGCCTTTTGCATGATTTAGAAAACAACCTATCCTTAATGCAAAGCCATTCACTTGATCAGTTGATCAAGATGAATTAGATTTGAATCAAGGAAGATTAAGTCTCCCTAATCAATGCTAACTTATCAACCTTCAACTCATTGATCAAAAGAAAGAAGAAGAAAGAAGAAGAAGATGAAGAATGGATAATGAAAATGAAAAGATCAAAATGCATAAAGTGAAATAAGATGTACCAATCCATATGTATTGACTAAATGACATTGAAAGTCAAAGTCAAACAATGAGAAATCAGAAGTGAGATGAAGATTGGAGATCAAACAATAAGCATAATATTTTTGGCCTTTTTAATATTAAAATAAACTTGAATTAAAAAATAATGGAAATGTCAAACTTCAAAATCACTTCAAATCAACCTTGAAAGGTCCAAGTGATTTATCCCAAGTTCAACAAGGTCAAACAAAGTTTGACAAAAAATTTCAGTATTTTTAAAAGTCAGAAACTATTTTTAATCAATTAAAAATGAATAAAAATAACCTAATTGAACTAAAATCTCAAATAAATCTCAAATCAATTTAAAAATTGATGAGAATATTTTTCATAGATCCATCATCATTCAAATAGGTTAGGAAAATATTTTTGCATTTTTTGAATATCAAAAACTATTTAAAATGAACTAAAAACAAACAGAAAAGAGAAAATTCACATAAAATATCAAATGATGAAATAAAAAATATTAAAAATCAGAAATAGAAACTAGAATTTAATTGGAGACTAATGCAATTGGTCTCATAATTTTTGGATTAAAAATGAGAGAGTTATGAATTTTTGAAGTAAAAAGGAATTAAAGAAAATAAAGAAAATAGAAATCAGAAATTAAAAATGAGAAAAAATGTGAGGCGTTGGATGATGGCTCATTAATTGAGCTGGCGCATCAAACGGATCAGATGCGCGCGCCTACCAAACACACTAGTCAACCGTGCCACATGTAGCATTAAATAAAGTCATAAGAAAGAGAGGCTCTGATTGAATCTGGAAAACGAATCCAAGGGTCCACAATGCATCTGGCAAAGGGACAGCCACCAGAGCCACCTTCTTCTCCGGTGAGCTTGGATTTTCCGGCCACATTTGCAGACAACAGAATCTCAACCAAAATGCACGATCTATACATCTTTAGAAAGCTGGGATGATGTACATCATCCCTGTGCTACTCAATTCCACTCTAGATCTCTATATTGAGAGAAATCAGAGATGGAAGTTCTGTGGTGTTCATCATGAACTTGATAGATTTCAAAAATTGAATGCACAGAAATGATGCCTCTATTGAGAGAACTTCAACCAACACAAGATCCAAGCAAATAGGTCAAAGGATGATGAGATTCGAATGAAATACCAGTTGAAGAGCAAACTTGATTTCTGGACACTTGAGCTCAATTCCTTGCTTTCTTTGCCAAAACAGAAGATCAGTGAGCTGAATGATGAAGGTTTAGAAGCTTTAGATCCAAGGATTCAACCAGATGTAGTTGAATTTTGGATCTGAAAAATTTGAAGAAAAATGGAAATAACTTCTTTGGTGAGGTTGGGGAATCACTTCAGCGGGGTTTCAGGTGCCTTTAGGTTGAGTTTGAATGAAGCTGAGCACTTCTATTTATAGCAAAACAAATTGCAAGCAAGGTGAATTCTCATGTGCATGGAATTTGGACTCTTCATGCATGGGCCTGTACAGGCGCGTGCAAAGCCCAAAAATGGATGGAAATGCAAGTTGAACTCAGATGCCAATGATTTGGACGTGTAATTAGAGCTGCATTGGCTTATGCATGAAGTTATGATGTGAATTCCATAATTGTGCCTAAATGTTCACCTCTTCGAAAATACCAATTGCCAAATCCAAACATGATCATGTGAGTAATGGTTGGAAAGGTTTTTATGTAAGGAACAATTGTTATGTTGGGCAAAAATCCATTTGAAGTATCGAAATTTGAGAAATTTGAGTTTAAAGTGCAAGGTGCATGACATGTGAAGGCAAGGTTTCTAAATTTGGCCAATGTTCAAGCCCTTTTGTTTTAATGATGCAAGCCTTAAATGAAAAAATCGCCAACATCAAAGTTGTATATATTTTCAAGAAAATTAAAATGGACTTAAATTTTGAATCATTTGGATTTTTTATGAAGGAGTTATGGGCACTTGAAGTTGGACTTTTTTGCCTTTTAATGCATTTGGCCCAAAATGACCTATAATGTCTTGCATTATAACATGTGTTTCCTTTGAGATTTTGAAATTTGGTTCAACATAACATTTGAAGTAGACATCTTAATATTTCCAATGCATTTGATCCCACCTCAAAATAATAAAAAATGAATGAGTTATGTCGTTGGGAAGTTGACCCAAAATTAGGGTTTCAGTCAAAATGACCTATAATGTATTGGAATGGGAGATGGCCTTCCAAGCTTCAAATCAATTTTTTATGAACATGAAAGTTGTTCATATTGTCCTTAAGAACATTTTTTCTTTTGGAACCATCTCCATTTAACCAACACATAAAAAGTTAGGTCTCAGTGCATTTCAAAATAGTCAGATGAATTGACTGATCAACTTCTCAAGTCCATGACTCATATCTTGATGAATTGATGATTTAGGACACTCAAATAAGTTAAAATATGCATGGAATGATGAATTAAAGAACTTCCCTTGATTGTATTTGATCATGGGCTGAGGTTGCTTCAAGAGCAAGGCATTGTGGTGCATAGATGAATTAGGGTTTCTTTGGGGCACCAACCTCAAACCCTTTGACTTGCTTTGGTCAAAAATGATAAATTGAGATGCTAGGGAGGCATATTTGATGGATGAGAGCTTTGGGAGACATTACCATGCTTGCTATCATCTTCTCTTGGTCATATCTCTGCACAAAGGATCTCCTTGAAGCTCTTGACCTGGTGATTGCTTGAGCTACAAACAAAAGATGTTAGTGACATATTTTTGTGCTTTTGGTTAGTAAACAAAAATGAGAAAAGCAATGATATACACTTCAAGCATGCTTGGTGATCTCAAACCAATCACAAGAGGTCCCACCCAAAGGCAAAGGAAACCAAGATGCTAATGATCCTTGAGGCAATGCAAATGCATTGTTATGATGCCATGAGGGATCTTAGGGACAAAATTGGGGTCTTACAGATGCCCCTATTTAAGGTCATTCTGGCCGGAGAAGTGAAGGTCAAAATCTTCGTCTCGACGGGGTAGAATGGGCTTAAATAATAACAAAGAGACGAATTTTGGTCCCTAAGAGACATCATGATGCAGATGTATGCATGCAGATGGTAATACTCTGCGGGGATATGTGTCCACAAAGAAGAAAAGAAATCCGGAGAAACTGACAATCCATATTAGTAAGTCAATCTATGGGACAAAGACTCTACCGGGGAGTAAAGGGCTGAAAATGCGTGAGCAGGTCACGGCTTGAGACTTGCTGAGAGACACGGAGAGAATCCATGAAATAAATCAATGGAAGGACTCGAGCTGACTCGAAGGTGCATGTATTAGGAAATATGCCAACACAGCAGAATTATCCACAATGGATACTTCAGATAAAAAATCCGGAATCAGGTGGGGATGTCCCCTAAGGACTCAACTGAGGAAGGTCCCAATAGAAACCTCCTGGGGAAGCAACGAGATGAGGTATTACCGGTTATTGGGTAATAAGCTCAAAGAGACGTGTGATCTGAACACCGGTATAAGGGTGAGAGAACAACATGCTCGGGAAGAATGAATATCTAAGACCGGTATAAGGGTGAGAGATATCAATCAACCAAATCATCTGAGGAAGACCTAAAAAGGTATATTTCAACTCAGGAAAATCTGACTCCTCAGGGGACAAAAAGTCATAATAGGGAGCAAAAGGAAGGAACACCAGAGATGCCGGTTACTGGGCATATAATAGGTGACCAACCAAAGCGTGAATTGGGGAATATTCCCAAAACACTCATCATCCAAAAAGAGGGCAAAACTCAAACTCGATTATGGGATGGACATTCGATTCCAAAACAGGGATATGAATCTTACTCAACTGGGGAAGAACAAAAGGCTTCGACCAAAGAGTGCATGAGAT
Organism: Lathyrus oleraceus; assembly: GCF_024323335.1. Classification (NCBI taxonomy): domain Eukaryota; kingdom Viridiplantae; phylum Streptophyta; class Magnoliopsida; order Fabales; family Fabaceae; genus Lathyrus; species Lathyrus oleraceus. The sequence goes on from NC_066580.1 coordinate 151,530,522, forward strand.
ATATTATCTATTATCGTCAGAACGTAGATAATACACTCGCATGGAAGATTATCCACCACCGGTTACTGGGTTAATAAAGGATAGATCGACCGAGAGAGAAAGGCATCGGGATACCGAAACTAGGTATATAATGATGACCAATCAAGGGGAGCAACAAAGATTACCGACAACCGGTACAAAAGATGACTTGCTAGGGATAAAATTTCCTAAATAGAGCAATTATCCAAGAGAAAAAGGGAATATCAACACCGAATATTAGAAAACCACAAAAGAGTAACCGTCATCGATTAGGATGAACAAGAAGGTTAACTCTACAAATGGGAGAAAATAGGATTTACAACTACCGGTATAAGGGTAGAAAACCACAGACTCCGCCGAGGATAAGATGAATGATTACCGATTACTGAGGAATTATTCATTTATCACGGGGAAACACAGGAAACGGTCACAAGAGGCCAATTTAGGATCAAACCAAAGAGGCAAACTGAATCAAGACTCGTCCTAGTGAGGATATAACTCAATAGGGAAACCCATACCAATATATGTGTTGGGAGGAAGCAAAAACAACCGCCGTCCACGAGGATATAACTCAGTGGGGAATGTGGAAGGAAAGATAAACACTTTCTGCTTAATGGGCTGACTCTATATTGAGGGATCAGACACCGACATCTGCTTGGGAAATGTATTACCAACTAGCAGAGGATAACAAACACAAATATATGGCAAAGAATGCAATCATGAATATGTTTGAAAATTATATGCACACATGCGTGATTTATGTATGATGAGTGCTGACAAACAGACATTTCTAACACAAACAACTCCAAAGAATAAGCACACAAAGATCCGGTACTACATCTCAAGAGAGAAATCCAGGTTCAACAGAGAGTATCCAATCTGCCGGGGCTCAGAGATACCAGGAAGCAACAAAATCTCTGCAAGGGATGAATCATCGGTCAATCCGGTTGGGGACAGGAGTTTATTGCACATATAAAATCTGCCGCATAAGTAAATCCACTGGGGAATCTATCCGAGGAGGTAAAGGGATTCTGAGGATCAACCACCAAGTACCGTACCCACCAAGGAGATCACATCTGTTGAGGAGGAAAGGTCGTCACTCCGCTGAAGGGGAGAGTGGTGAATATTTCCACCCAGTAGAAAAACCACAAAAGGTTCCGGAGGAAGAAGGTACAGTCATGCCAGGAATATGAACAATTGTCTTACCTTGTTGGAGATCATACCATCCTTGGGAGAGCACTGAGGATCTCCTAAGTATCCTTTTTCGTCATTGTGAATGTTCATTTTGTTTAAGAATAAGTTATGAAAAATTCGTTTATCCAAAACAATGATATTTTCTCAATTTAAAACATGCGAAACATTTGTTGAATAGAAACAAATAAGAGTGCAAATAATTGGATAAAAGGCTCAAATTTATTTGATGGAATGGTAGTCTGCAAATGGCAAGACTCCATAGATCTTTACAAATTTGAAATTGGTGATATATATTGGAAAATGGCTACATTGAACATAATGACCATTTCTCCACCAATTCTGAATTCGATGTATTTGAAGCTTCGGTTGATGACGAATGAGCAAGAACCTCTGACGGATGACAGTTGTAGAACAAGGTCTTGTCAGGATGCAGTTACTTGCCAAATCCCTAATTTTTGCCTAGATTGCCCCAGGATGAGGCGCTCAATCTAGCGGGATATATATATTCATTTTTTTATGTCCCTAACTTTTGCCTGGACTGCCCTTTCGGGTTTTCAATCCACCGAGACAGTCATTTTTGCCTAAGCCGCCCTTTCGGGTTTTCAACTTAGCGAGCTATTCTGTTTTTATTTCTAGGCAAAGTATTTCTTGACTACATCTGAATTCACAGGACGTGTGAAATCCTCCCCATCCATAGTTGTAAGTATCAAAGCACCGCCTGAAAAGGCTCTCTTAACAACATATGGACCTTCATAGTTTGGAGTCCACTTGCCCCTGGAATCGAGCGCGAAAGACAAGACTTTCTTGAGCACAAGGTCACCTTCTCGGAACACTTGAGGCTTGACCTTCTTATCAAAAGCTTTCTTCATTCTTTGTTGGTATAACTGACCATGGCACATGGCAGTCAATCTCTTCTCTTCTATCAAATTCAGCTGGTCATAACGATTCTGAACCCATTCAGCGTCAGTCAACTTGGCTTCCATCAAGACTCTCATTGATGGGATCTCCACCTCTACTGGGAGTGCGGCTTCCATGCCATAAACAAGAGAGAAAGGGGTTGCCCCCGTTGAAGTGCAGACAGATGTACGATATCCATGTAAAGCAAATGGCAGCATCTCATGCCAACCTTTATACGTGACAACCATCTTCTGGATAATTTTCTTGATATTCTTATTAGCAGCTTCAACAACCCCATCCATCTTGGGTCTGTAAGGAGAAGAATTATGATGCGCGATCTTGAACTCACTGCACAGCTCTTCCATCATTTTGTTGTTCAAGTTAGATCCATTATCAGTAATGATCTTATCTGGCACACCATAACGGCATATGAGTTGATTCTTGATAAACCTCACGACCACCTGCTTGGTCACATTTGCATGCGATGTCGCTTCAACCCACTTGGTGAAGTAGTCAATTGCTACGAGAATAAATATGTGTCCGTTAGACGCTTTTGGCTCTATCATGCCAATCACGTCAATTCCCCACATGGAGAAAGGCCATGGTGATGAGATCACATTCAGAAGTGTCGGGGGAATATGAATCTTATCCGCATAGATCTGACACTTATGGCATTTCTTCACGTACTTACAGCAGTCAGACTCCATTGTCAGCCAATAGTAGTCTGCTCTCAACATCTTTCTAGCCATGGCATGTCCATTGGAATGAGTACCAAATGAACCTTCATGGACCTCAGTCATCAACAGGTCTGCTTCGTGTCTATCCACGCATCTGAGCAGCACCATGTCAAAATTCCTCTTATAAAGCACATCGCCATTGAGGTAGAAACTTCCTGACATTCTCCTCAAAGTCTTTCTATCTTTCACAGATGCCCCAGGCGGGTAAACCTGGTTCTGAAGGAAGCACTTAATGTCATAATACCATGGCTTATCATCTTTCACTTCTTCTACTGCGAACACGTGAGCTGGTCTGTCCAAGCGCATCACGGTGATATTGGGAACTTCATTCCAAAGTTTAACCACAATCATCGAAGCAAGTGTAGCAAGAGAATCTGCCATACGATTCTCATCTCGAGGAATATGATGGAAGTCAACCTCAGTAAAGAACGTTAAAATCCTCCTCGCATAATCTATATATGGAATGAGACCAGGCTGATTCGTTTCCCATTGCCCCTTGATCTGATTAACAACGAGGGCCGAATCACCATATACATCAAAATGCTTGATCCTTAGATCAATGCATTCCTCCAACCCCATAATACAGGCCTCATACTCAGCCATATTATTCGTGCATTTGAAAGTTAGCCTTGCTGTAAAAGGAATATGTGTGCCCTAAGGAGTAATAATCACTTCCCCAATACCATTTCCATACTGATTTACAGCGCCATCAAACACCATACTCCATCTGGAACCAGGCTCTGGCCCTTCATCGAGCGTAGGCTCATCACAATCTTTCATTTTCAAATACAAAATCTCCTCATCTGGGAAGTCATACTGAATTGACTGATAATCTCCAATCGGCTGATATGCCAAATGGTCAGCCAAGATACTACCTTTAACAGCCTTCTGAGCTCGATATTCAATATCATACTCAGATAACAACATCTGCCAACGGGCAATCCTCCCTGTTAAAGCAGGCTTCTCAAATATATACTTGATTGGATCCATTCTGGATATCAACCAAGTCGTATGATTTATCATATACTGGCGTAAGCGCTTAGCAGCCTAAGCCAAAGCACAACATGTCTTCTCAAGCATTGAGTATCGAGACTCACAATCAATGAACTTCTTGCTCAAGTAGTAGATAGCATACTCCTTCTTTCTTGATTCGTCTTGCTGACCAAGGACACAACCCATTGAGTCTTCGAGAACTGTCAGATACATAATCAAGGGTCTCCCTTCCACGGGCGGAGACAGGATCGGAGGCTCAGACAAATACTCCTTAATATGGTCGAAAGCTTTCTGGCAATCCTCGGTCCAATTATGGGACTGATCTTTCTAGAGGACCTTGAATATCGGCACACATGTGGCAGTCATGTGGGATATGAATCTGGAAATATAATTCAAGCGGCCAAGAAAACCTCGGACTTGCTTCTCAGTTTTGGGCACAGGCATCTCTTGTATTGCTTTGACCTTTGCAGGATCAACTTCAATACCTCTTTCACTAACAATAAAGCCCAATAACTTTCCGGAACGGACTCCAAATGTACACTTGTTGGGATTCAGATGAAGCTTGTACTTCCTCAAACGCTGAAAAAGCTTCAACAAGTGCTTTACATGTTCAACTTCCGTTCTTGACTTTGCAATCATATCATCAACATATACTTCGATCTCCTTGTGCATCATATCATGAAACAAGGTGGTCATAACTCGTTGATACGTGGCTCCGGCGTTCTTCAAACCGAAGGGCATCACTCGATAAGAGAATGTTCCCCAAGGTGTGATGAATGTTGTCTTCTCCATATCCTCGGGTGCCATCTTGATCCGGTTATATCCGGAAAATCCATCCATAAATGAGAAGACATTGAATTTATCTGTATTATCTACCAACATATCAATGTGTGGTAGAGGAAAATCATCTTTTGGACTAGCTTTATTCAAGTCTCTATAGTCCACACACATCCGGACTTTTCCATCTTTCTTAGGCACGGGCACAATATTGGCCACCCATTGAGGATATGTAGAAGTCACCAGAAACCCTGCATCAATTTGCTTCTGAACCTCCTCTTTGATCTTCACTGCCATATCAGGATGAGTTCTCCTGAGCTTCTGCTTCACAGGCACGCACTCAGACTTCAAGGGTAAGAAATGTTTCACAATATCAGTATCTAGACCCGACATGTCTTCATATGACCAGGCAAAGACATCAACGTATTCTCGTAGTAATTCAATCAACCCCTTCTTAACAGATTCTTCAAGGAGTGCCCCAATCTTCACTTCTCGCACACAATCCTCAGACCCCAAGTTGACTGTTTCTAGGTTCTCAAGATGCGGCTGAATGATCTTCTCTTCATGCTCAAGTAGACGGGTAATCTCGTCAGGAATCTCTTCAACATCATCTTCCTCTGCCTCAAATACAGGGAACTCAAAATTAGGAGATGGTGTTGGGTCATTATGTTCAATGGGTTTGATCAACCTGCATAATGATTTTGGATATGAAAAGCTTTAGAATTCAAACAAGGCAATCATTATGCAGATGAAAAGATTGATTTTATTCTATATTTTTTTAGGGTTTTATGTGATCACCAGTTTCATGCAAAAAGCGAAAAGGGAAAATAATTGGAAAACAAACATTTAACATGAATTTATTGAATGAAAATATCATTGTATTTATGTGCCAACAATGTCACCACTCCTCCTTTTGGCATGGGAGGAGGGTTTTTTAAACACAATGAACATTACTTTGACTTATGGATAACTGTTGGAATATCCACAGCGACCCAATTATTGCAGATTCCCCCAGGGATGACGAAGTTGCCAGAATCCTCTTCGTCTTCTTCCAAGATGGCAGCAGCCTCCTCGCCTTGACTGGTGTGTGTAACACCTCAAAATTTGCCCTCCTCTCCTTGGACTAGCTTAGCATATTGAATTTCATTGTTTAGGGCATTAGGCATTTACATCTTTGCATATTGTTAGATACCCAAAAGTGCTTATTTGAGCTATCAAATATGGGTATCTTTCACTCCATTTCCTTGCTAAATTGTCAAAACCACCTTTGTTTTAGATGAAATGCAATACATTGATAAACGATCTTGGTACCTTTGATTTGTGTGTTATTGTGCAGGAAGAAGGCATGAAATAATTGAAAATGAAGACACAAGAAAGTTGGCAAAGGAACAAAAGAGAAGATGCATTCATCAGCTTGCTCGCTAGGCGAGAGCTGTAGCGAAGGACTTGCTAGGCGAGCTTCCAGCGAACGTTGCAGCGAACGCGTCCAGACTTGGTGAAAAGCGCAGCCAGCACTCACTCGCTAGGCGAGCCATCAGCGAGATCCCATCGAGGATTCCAGTAGCCAAACCTCTCAACCTCGCTGGAGCGAGGGTTGAAGCGTGCCCTTCGCTAGGCGAAGGTTTTGTTCGCTAGGCGAACATGACAGTCTGAGATAGGCTGTTTCTCTGGGTGCAGGTGCCTCATGTGCCTCAATTAGACCCTCGCTAGGCGAGCCATTCTGCTCGCCTAGCGAGCATGACAGCCCAGTACAGCTCTATAAGTAGCAAGTGCCACTTTTTGGAGCCATACCTAGTTTTTCCATACTTTTGCACTTTTTCTAGATATTTTACAGCATTGTTCTTAGAAGCTTTTGTGCCCTAAATTTCATTTCTCTTCATCTCTTAACCATCTTTTACAAAAAGAAGGTGGATTCCCATCCAATCTCGATTATTCGACTCGGATGTTGATCAACCTTCTTCCGAAACTTGCCGACCAAGCTACCATGAAAATGAGTAGCTAAGTCCTCCATTTGTCAAGGTTAGATGTAGATGATCATTAGCTTTGTGTGTAAATGTAAGGATCTCCATGTGTAAACTCTTTAATGGTGAATATATGATGAAAACTTTGTTCTTATTCAAAACTCTGTGTTGGTTTATGATCGAGAGATGTTTACCAACTCTTAACCTAGGTTTTCATCCAATCTTGTTTGTTAGCTAGAGATAGTAATGAATGATTTTGTTCACCATAAGGTTGAACCAAAAAGTTATCATTTTGATAGGTTGTGTTAGAGATAAACAATCGATCAAAATGGGAAAACTCACAATGTGTGTTCGAGAGAAACACATTGGGAGGACTTTGTGAAATAATTTATCATCTAAAGGAGTTTATAAGATTGTTGACCGAACAAATACATGCAAAGTGATCGTTGAACCCTAACTTTGGCAATATTTCTCAAATATTCAAATCAAACTTTTACCGCATTGTATTACCTTTTTATGTAAGATAACGTGATTAAAACCAAAACCCCCTGTGTTACTTAAGCTAAGATTAATACAACCATCGAACGACGGTGATATCTTACAATCCCTGTGGATACGATAACAAAAACCCGACACTTAAAATTACAATCAACACATATCATGTGAGAACAGGCAAGTCATCCTCCTAAGAGTTCCTGAAGATAGAGAGGTTAAGAGATGCAAGCCTGGGGGTCTCATAAATTGATCACTAGCCATCTGAGGGTTTGTGCTTCAATTAGGGTTTCTTGGTCCATCAAGGAGTTTGAGCATTATCTTGTTAGAAATGGTACATCATCATCATCATGGTTATGTCATCCTCAAGGGGCTCATTGTTCATGCTCAGATTCTTTGGGATTAGGGTTTTGACCTCTGGTCAACCCTAATCAATTGCATTCTACCAGTCAGGGTTTTTTTCCAAGGAGATGAGGTATTCTATGGAGATGGGGATCATATGATTTTATTGAGCTTGTATAAGCTAGGGTTTCATTTTGAAGCCATTTCATCAAGTGGCTGAGGCTCAAAGTCATCTGAGCATGTTCAAGTCACCTAGGGCCCTAGAAAGTCAACAGAAAGTCAAATGAGGGCTAGGAGGTGGAGAAATGAGCTTTAACATCTCATTCATGTTAAAAAGAGGCTTATTCATCATGTCAAATGCATATCTTGAAGAATTTGAGGTCAGATCAAAACTTTCCAAAAATGGAAAGTGACCTATAATTGAAAGTTTCCCAAAATGGAAAGTTTTTGGTTCAAATTCAACTTGATTTTTCATCATCAAAGAAGCTTCAAATGAAATTTTGTCCAACATGAAAGTTGAAGATCTCTCTCTCTCTCCCATTTCCAAAAAGTCCAAGATCATGAATTTATGATGAGTGGTTGAAGAGATATGATCAAATCATTGCCAAGGATGCATGGAACTTCAAAAGGCCATAACTTTTGATTCATAACTCCAAATTTGGTGGTTCTTTTTGCACTTTGCTTCTCATGACATGTAGTTTCCAAAGCATCCATCACATTGCATGAAATTTGAACATATGATCACTTGCTTATTCATGAAGATTTTGGAGGGAAAATCATAAATTTAAAAATGGTGCATCATGAGAACTTTTTGCCATTGCCAATGTGTTTAAAAAATGATTTTGAGTGACTTTGATCAAGCACATGGCATTGTTCACGTCCATTTACTACACGCACCATGCAAATTTTCAATTTTTGCCATGCACCCTTATTTTGCTAATTCGTAATTAACTTTGCTTAATTTTAATTAAAATAGGATTAGCACATGGTATATATACATAATTGAACAGAATTTGGAGAACTTAATCACACTTCACCATTTCTAGATCTAGTTTTCATTTCCCTCCAAAATTTTCTCTCAATCTTAATTCAAAATTTTCTCACATAAGCCTTGAATCTTCTTCCATATTCTGGTTCTTTAGTGTTGATTTAGCAGAGATCAAGCCTTGGATCATCAAGTTTGGACCGGAATTGTGCATGTGAAGTTCAAGAACTCAAAAATGGCAAATGCAAATTGAGCTAGATCTACACGTTTCCAAGCCTCAATTTCATCATCAAACTTCATAACAAGTGATTTGGAGTGGATTTGCATGCTTGCTAGGCCTGGAATTTGCAGAATTCAAGAACTGATCTTCAAGAGGTCACATTTTCGATCACCTTAATTCTCTGTTTCATGTGTATAATATTGTAGAACATTTGATGCTGATCGATCTGATATAAATTTTGTGGAATTTGGATGAAAATTGAGTGAGATATGATGATTTCAAGTTTAGATCTAGAAACTTCTTTGCTTCGATTCAGAAAATCCATGGAGATTTAGGCTTAGATAATATGATATTTGAATTCTACATTGAAAGAGCTTTCCAACGATATATAATTTGTAAAAATCTGAGAAATTCTGGAAATTCTGGAAATTTTTTGATGAACTTCATCTTGTTCATCTTCATCTTCATGAAGAAGATGAAGATCTTCATCCCTGGTTCGCTAGGGTTCTTGTTCAAGAACACGCGCCCAGGCCTGTTTGATCCGTGATCCTCCCTTCGATCCCTGGCGCTTGCGTTTTTGAATTTTATTTTCATTTTTTCAGTTACACGCTTCGAATCCTGGTGGTAGCATAAATTTCAAATTATTTTCTCATGTTCATTTTCCCTCCAATTTAATGCATGAATGATCATTTGATTTCATTTTTTTCTCCAACTTTAAAAATCCATAACTAATTAAAAAATCATCCAATTAATCCCATTCTTTTTGCAAAATGATCCCTGGAATGTATAGAATTTTGTGATGTTGATTTCATGATTTTACACTTCCTGGATTTTGAATTGTGTTGAATTATGTGAACATGTATGCATATGTGACCTTGCCTTACTCTTTCTATTGTGAAATGCTTAATATTGATCCAATTGCTACCAAATTTTGCATGATGATTCTTGACATGTCAATTGACATTTTGGTTTTGGTTTGACATTTTTTCCATGCTCCATTTCTGTTTTGTGTACATGTTAACATGGTGTGACAATTTGTGTCACACAATTAGATGATCAACTTGTGCAATTTCATTTCCATATCAAACGACTTCTGTTGATTCTTATTTTTTGTATGATGATCGTGTTGGATGTGTTGAATGCTCATGAATTTTTCCAGAATTATTTGAATCATTTCTGTTTCGATTTGGAATTTTCATTCTCAATGTCCAAATATGTGCTTTGAAATTGTCTTTGACTTCCCTTGCACATGAAATGCCTTTGCATGATGATTTTGGTTTGGTCCTTTTTAGGACATGTTTATGATTGATTAAATGTGATTCATGTTGAGTTTGAGCTTCTGTTTTGGCTTCTAGCTTCACTTTTGACCCTAGCCTTTGAGCTAGTAGGTTTGTTCTCACATTTGAGTTGTGCATTTCAGGTTTCAAAGCAATTAGCCACATTGGTTGATATGATCTCATCACCTGAGATACAAATTATCTTGGTTGATTAACCTTTTTGTTTTGTAGGTCTTGAGGATGGTGAATCAATTTAGCTTACTTGCACCTTATGCCTTGCACCATTGTTGTCTGATGATGAACTGTCTGTTAAGATTTATTGACTGTTGACTGTTTGTCTGAGCACTGTATTGATTTGTTTAGTTGTTTACACAGGTGCTCTAGCTGCTTTAACTCATTATTTGAGTTGCTTTTCTTTGCTTGTGGTTGGCATACCACTTAGGTAACTTCCTTGATCTTCATGTAGTCTGGAAGACCTGTCATGTTACTTTGGCAGGCACCTGTCTGAAGCCCTCCTTAAGAGGCAATGTTTGTGGTTGTTTAATTTTGTGCCTTGTATATTCAAAGACCTCTTAAGTGAAGAGGCATTGGCAGATAAAAGGGATGTGCAATCCATCCCCTGCTATTCAGTTGTGTCATTCACTTTGCTCACACCCTGTGTTGGTCTATGTGGAATAGAGTCCCACATTCTGGACTCCCACACTTTCATTGTCTGAAGCTCTCCCAGGCCAGGGATAAGAGCTGTGAGGTCTTACCCTCACTTTCCATTTCATCTGCTTCACCCTAACTCTCAATGTTAGGGTTAAGAGCTCAAAACACCCCTTTCCAGTTGGCTTGTTTGTCGAGGTTGATTTGACCCCTTGACTAAAGCCTAGACTTGTATGAGCCACTTGTTTGCATATAGTGTGTGTGCTTGCTCTCTTATGATTGCTTATTTGCTGTTTATCTGCTGTTTCAACTTGCTGCCTGTGCGAGTTAGGATTGTTAGATACCTCAACCTAGGACTATTGTGGATTGCATGATAACTATTAGGCTCGAGTCAGTCTCCCTTTTAGTTTGTCATTTCCCAGTCTCTGGTTAGGATAGAAGTTTCTCTCCTGTTAAGGGGAACTACGTTGCCCTGATCCTCATACCAGATGAGGTACGTAGGCAGGAGATCGTGCGAGATCTCTCCGGGCACCCTTTTCTTTTTGTGTGTGTTTGCTTGACGGTTATTAGGCTCGAGTTCCAGACTCCCTTTTAGCTTGTCTGTTTGTTAACCTCTTGTGTGTGAGTGTGGAGTCTGACGTAAGTCCAACGATTGGTAGTCGGTTTCCTGTTTGTGTTTGTGTGCTTGGAGTCTGATGTAAGTCCAGTGATTGGCATTCGGTTTCCTTGTTTGTGTTTGTCGTTTAGAGTCGGACGTAAGACCAGCCATTGGCAGTTTGTTTCCATTTGTGTGTTTGTTTGGACTTCTCAGTGTCTGTGCGTGTGTTTTGTTTCGGCGTGCGTTAGCCGAACTACGGTAGCTCTGATTCTCATTCCAGATGAGATACGTAGGCATAGGATGCGATATCCTAGCGAGCCCGTTTCCCGTTTTCCCCGAACTATGTCGACTCTGATGTTTGTTTCTGACAAACTACGTAGGCCCAGGATGCGATATCCTGCCGAGTCCTCTTCCTCCTTCCTCTCCCGCCTGTTTCATTCCAGTGTGTGTGCATTCTTTGAGCAGTTTATTAGCAACCTTATTCTATTCCTTTCTGAGCGTGGATCCCGTCGAGTACGACGAACGTGAGGGGTGCTAATACCTTCCCCTTGCGTAACCGACTCCCAATCCTTGTATTCTCCGGTCGTAAGACCATTTCCTTTCTAGGTTTACTTCAAGCGTTTCCTTTCCCTCCTTTGGGATAAATAACGCACGGTGGCGGCTCTGTTTGCTTGCTTTTTCCCGCCGATTGTTTTTCACGGATGCGACAGCTGGCGACTCTGCCGGGGAATAGAAGTTGACCTCCTGCTGGTCCATCTTCCCTAAGTGAGTCAGTCCTAGCGCTCTCTAGGATAGTTTTGGTTGCTTTTACTGTTTTATTATTGCTTTTATGATTGTTGTACTGTAATTGTATATATTTGCATATATGTTTGCATGCATCATATTATCATTGTGCTGGACTCTGTACAGGTTGGTTCCTCTGATTTGGGGTGGGTGTTCTGAGTGGGGCTAAAACCCAGGCCCGAGTATACACCTAGGATTAGCGTGGTCTCATGTTTCCTCTCATGTTAGGTCAACATGTTTTTGGCGACGTGACATACCACAAGCCGGACGAGATTCATCTGAGAGAGCTCTTCCTTTGTGGAGTATCCACTTTGGTTGGGTTACCTCATCTGAGCTGTTGACTTCGATGACCGTTCTTTCCTGGATCTTTGGTTTAGACGATCTTATGAGAGCTGCAACGGTACAACCGAAAGGGCAAACCCGTTGAGTATCTTGTCCGATTGTCGAGACCATTATCCGCCTTAGGATGACCTTGTTAGAATTCACCTGTGTGGGGAGGGTTGATCTTACAGATGCATGTTCTGATGGTGACTTTGATGGTGACTCTGGTTCAGTTGGAGTTATGGATATTTATTTCTGAGACGCCGGAATTCTGTCCGCGGTATTTATCAGTGGGGATCCGTTTATTTCAGGATTCCCTGGGTTGGTACAGATGATTGTGTTGTTATCAGATCAGTGGTTCTCCAGTGATGATGGTGATATATCTGTTCCGTTTACTTCGGAACCCTGAGTAGGATTTGTGGTTACTCAGTACCTCAGATGGTTGTGATCAGTTCAGAGGTCGTAACTCAGTGCAGTGGATGTTCAGATGACTTGGAGGATGGCACAGTGCATTGCATTCATACATCAGCATCATTCGTATTTTGCATTTATCTGCATCTAACTCATGTTTATCCATATGCAGGGGAAATTCTTGATTGAAATCCTGGTTGAGAGACTTCTTTGTTCCAGACATGAGGACCGGCTTGAAAGACGATGTTATCTACAGTTTCTTCGACCCAGAGATTGGTGTGCTGAGAGATATGATAGCATTGATTACACCTGATCGTGTGGGGATGTTCCGTGAGACTTATGGGGGTATTCTGAAGTTGGTTTTCAGGCTCACAGATACAGATAGGAGTGCCATCCATACTCTTCTCCAGTTCTATGACCCTGGTTTGAGATGTTTCGTCCTCCCGGATTACTTGTTGGGACCTTTGATGGAGGTCTATGCCAGTGTCCTGGGTATTCAGGTCAGAGACCAGATGTCCTTCTATGTCACTAAGGGGGAACCTGAGGTTGCTGAGGTTTCTCGCGCTCTTTATTTGAGCTCAAAGGTGACTAAGGGGGGTTTGAAGGAGAAGGGAAAGCTGCCCGGTTTTCATCTGAGTTTCTTGGAGGCTAAGGCCAAGGAGCATGCTGTTTTGGGTAATTGGAGGGCCGTTTGTGCGTTGCTTGCTGTCAGCATCTATGGAATCATCATGTTCCCTAATCAGAAGAACTTTGTGGATGTTAATGCTATCCGGTTGTTTATGCAGAAGAATCCCATTCCTACCCTGGTTGGAGATGTCTATTACTCGGTCCATAATCGGAATGAGAAGCGGCGTGGGGGATTGATCCGATGTTGTGCTCAACTGTTGTACAAATGGTTCATGGGGTATTTGCCTTCCAAAGGTGCCTTTGTCTTTCTTGATCCTACTGTCAAGTGGTCAATCAGGTTGATGGGTCTGCGAGCCAAAGACATAGCTTGGACTCACAATGGTGTGGCTGGACGAGATTTCATTTGCAGTTGTGGGAGTCTTCCCAATGTGCCTCTCATAGGAGTTCAGGGTTGCATTAATTACAACTCGGTGCTTCTTAGGAGACAAATGGGGTTTGCTGTGGAGGGTCCTCCTCTCGGGAGAGAGATTCAGGAGTCTTTCTACTTCCCAATTGAGGATAATCCGACACGGTTGAGGCAAGTGTCTGGAGTGGCGTGACATTCAGAGGAAGGGCAAGGTTCCTTTTGGTAGGGTTAATAGCAGGTCTTTTCCTCCATTTGATGATTGGTCAGGAAGAGGATTGAGCTCACACATCTACCATTTCCTGGGGGTGATCCTTGGTGTCCATTGATTGAGGGGCCATGTTCTTCTGTCAGCATGGAAGAGTTCCTTGAGATGAAGAAAGCCATATATCAGCTGTAAGCGGAGAAGACTGAGTTAGAGATGAGTGTTGCTAGGATCAAGATGGCTAATCAGGAAATCAAAGGGAAAATAGAAGACCAGGATAAGAGACATGCTTTGGAGGTGAAGCGCTTTGAGATAGACATCGCTTATTACCGCAAGATTAGCCAAGCTTTGGAGTCATCTACAAAGGAGCACGACATTACCAAGGAGAAGTTAGCTAGAGCTTTAAGGGTCATTGAGTATGAGAAGAGGAGGCAAATCCTTGTGAAGAATTAGAGGGAAGCCAGAGTCAGAGTCCTTATCGCCGAATGGGAAGCAAAGCTGAAGATTAAGGAAGAAGAGAACGTGAAGATTATTGCTGAGAGAGATCATTATCTTGCTGAGAGGGATCATTACTTTCGACAGATGAAGATTCACCAGAAGGAGGTGGGGAGATTGCAGCAGGAGAACACTAAGCTCAGGTTCGCCGTGAAGTTTACCAAGATGGTTGATGATGCAGAGCTGTCTGTGGGGCCTTCTTCAGTGTAGGCTTTTGTTGTTATTGTGTTGGATTACCGTCAGGCCTGTTGACAGAATTCACTTGCTTGTATTTTCTTTCTGATTCTGGAGAATTGTAATTTGAGTTGTATCAAACTTGATGTATGACTCTGGCACGCGTAGTGCACTTTTGATATACGGGGGTTGTTATCATTCAGTGATTGATCTTCAAGCTTTATTTGCTTTTTTCTGCGCACTCACATAGCACACACATGGTAGGGTGATATCTTTGCTAAATCATAATTCTCTGCTCTGTATGGCAAAACCAGATGATTGATGTCAGAATGTGGCTGGCAAATTATTCTCTGTCTCGATGAAACCAGGATCGAAAGACAGAATGTTCCTCATATGGATAGACATTGCATTCATGCGTGAGTCATAATAACTTGTCTTCTGTTTTGCAGGTGTCAGTTTCTAACATGTTTGATTGACACAGGAATGATGAATCCACCCAACGCCGACGTTCTCGACCTGAAAGAGAAGATGGGTGAGTTGTTCAACATCATGTAAGGGCTCGCCGTGGGGCAGAAAGCAATCGCTGAGAGGTTGGAGAGGATTGAAAACTGGCTGAGAATGGGGGAAATACAGGGAAATGCTCCGTCGTCTGAAGTAAAGAAGCCCTCTGGCAATAGTCAGCACAAGAAGGAGGTTGAATCAAGTGATGTGCATTCCAAAAGGGGTAAGGATCGTTACCACCCGTATGCTGCTGCAGTGACTATTCCTGCTGGCAATTCATCTGTACTACAGCAACAACAGCCACCTCAACAGAGAGTATAGAAAGCCGGGTTCCAAGTGAGAAAAGGGAAGACAGATCGACAGTTTGATAAGCCACCCATGACGTATGCTCTTCTTTTGAAGAGGTTGAAGGATCTTGGATTGGTGCAGCCAAGGATGTTGGCTCCGTTGAGACCTGACCAGAGGCCTGCCAATTATGATGAGAACGCCAAGTGAGAATTCCACTATAGTGCCCCTGGACACAATGTGGAGAATTGTAAAGCTTTTAAGCATGTTGTCCAGGACCTGGTGGATTCCAAGGCCATCAATTTTGCACAATCTCCAAACGGTAATACTAATCCCATGCCCGCACATGGTCAGATGGGGATGAATGCAATTTCTGAGGATAGGAGGACGATTGGGCTGATGAATGGGGATCAGTTAAAAACTCCAATGTCTGTGGTCCAGAGACATCTGATGAAGAGTGGAGCTTTCCCTGGTTGTGATAATTGGTGTGCGGTTGTCGCCACAAATGGGTGTGCAATGATGAGGGAAATGATTCAGAGAATGATGAAGGCGGAAGTGGACGGTGAACTATTTGGGACACCCTGTCAGGCAGTTGAAACCGTCAAGGTGGAGAATGCCATTATCGCTGAGAAAGAGAAAAAGCCGTCAATTTCTTCTTACAAACAGGCCGTGGAAGTGGTGAGAAATGGAGGGGTCCCAGGCTGGGGAAGAATGATAGACATTGCGGTGAAAGAAGATAGGTTCGGGATTGGTTATCAGGAAAGCCAAGACCCGTCTGAGAAAAACAGAGGACGTCGTCAATCGTTCACATTCATTAATGCTGGAATGCTGGATCCAGGTCACGCTTGTGCGGTGGGTGAAGAGATTGACAGTGATTGCGAACTTGACTCGTGGATAAAATCGTGCGTACCAGGGAACTGGAAGGCCTCAAAGATCATTACTGTCACTCATCGTGAAGAGTAATATTTCTGTTTTTCAATTCTGTTTGCATGAAAGCCATACGTTTTGCCCGAAACGTAATGGTCCATTGTAAGGGCCACCTCATGTGTTTCATTTTGCAACATTTTGCATCATTAATGAATGGATGTTTTTGTAGTAAAAACGATGCTCCCTGTTTTTCATTTATTTTTGCAGTTTAAAACAAAAATAAAAAATGGCAATGTTTATTTTCATTTTTCATTCCTTTTGATTGGCTACGTTTCGACTTTCGTATTCTCCGGATCTCATTGATAACAATCCTGTTACACCCTCATATGACTTCGACAATCCGATCTATCATGCCGAAGAGGAAGGCAAAGAAGATTGTGAACTGCCGGAGGAATTAGCCAGGTTGTTGAAACAAGAGGAGAAGGTGATTCAACCGCACGAGGAGCGAGTTGAGCTTTTTAACCTGGGTACCGAGGAGGTATGAAAGGAAGTAAAGGTTGGGCCGCCTTGGAGGCGAGTGTCAAGAGCAGAGGTGATGCCATTCGGTCTCAGGAACGCCAGTGCCACGCATCAAAGGGCCACGGTGACATTGTTTCATGATATGATTCATCATGAGATTGAATGCTATGTTGATGACATGACAGCAAAGTCCCAAACAGGAGAGGGGCATCCGGTAGACCGGGGCCAGATGTTTGACTGTTTGAGACAATTCAAACGGAGGTTGAATTCGAATAAGTGCGCTTTCGGAGTGCGGTCCGATAAGTTGCTGAGGCTTATTGTGAGCGGAAAAGAGGAATCGAGGTTGATCCTGCTAAAAAAAAGGAAAAAAAGAAGAAAGAAAAAAGCCATACAAGAAAATGCCTGAACCGAGAACAGAAAAAGAGGTTCGTGGTTTCTTAGGTAGATTGAACTGCATTTCACGGTTCACATCTCATCTAACAGCCACGTATGAACCTATATTCAAGAAAAAAAAGGGGATCAAACGGTCAGGTGAAATAATGATTGCCAAGGGGTATTTGGAAAAATAAAAGAATCTGCAGGAACCTCTGATTCTGATGCCTCCGAAGGAGGGACGACCGTTAATTCTATACTTGACGGTCCTCGAGGGGTCTATGGGGTGTATATTGGGGCAACATGACGAGTCTGGTCGAAAAGAGCATGCAATTTGCCTTAGCAAAAAGTTTACCGACTGTGAAACAATATATTCACTGCTCGAGAAGACTTGTTGTACTTTGGCATAGGCTACTCGCCGACTGAGACAGTATATGCTGGTTCATACCACTTTGTGGATTTCCAAGATGGATCCTATCAAGTATGTATTTGAGAAGCAAGCATTGAGAAGCCAGCATTGACTAGACGGGTTGCTCGTTGGCAGATGATTTTGACAGAATACGATGTTCAATATACCTCTCAGAAAGGCGATAAAGGGGAGTGTATTGTCTGATTACCTTGCCCAGCAACCCATTGAGGATTATTGACCAATGAAGTTTGAATCCCCTGATGAAGACATCATGGTTCTCAAATCGAAAGATTGTAAGGTACCAATCCCGGAGGAGGGGGCCTGACCCTGAATCCGAACGGATTCTGATGTCGGATGGGGTTGTTAATGTGAATGGTAGGGGAGTTGGTACCGTTTTGGTTACGCCGAAAGGATCCCACATTCCTTTTGTTGCCCGAATAACATTTGAATGCACCAACAATGGTGGCTGAGTACGAAGCTTGTATCCTGGGTATCGATCTTCGGCGCGTACATCTACTGGGGCAACGCTTTTCTCGCTTGTGTATGAGATGGAAGCCGTGCTATCAAGTGAGGTCCAGATTCCGTCAGTGAGAGTCCTGATGGATGTAAAATTGGAAGAGGCTGAGCGGATAAAGACCCGGTATGAGGAGTTGAGCCTGATTGAGGAAAAGAGGCTGGCGGCCATCTGTCATTGGCAGTTGTACCAGCAGCGGATGAAGCGTGCTTTTGACCGAAAGGTGCGACCTCGTGTGTATCACGTAGGAGACATGGTGTTGAAAAGGATTCTTCCTCCTCAGAACGATCGTAGGGGCAAGTGGACACCCAATTATGAAGGTCCATTCGTGGTCAAGAAGGTTTTCTCTGGCGGAGCCTTGTTGTTAACGACCATGGATGGCGAGGATTTTCCATCCCCTGTGAATGCGGACGCAGTTAAAAAATACTTCGTATAAAGAGACCCGCTGGACGAAAAGAATAAAATAGTCCAGGCAAAAATGGGCATCCCGGCGAACCAAAAAAATGAAAAAAAGTTTGGGCAAAAATTAGGGATAAAAGGAAAAAAACTGTACACCCGGCAAGTCGAAAACCCCACAAGGGCGGCTTGGGCAAAAAAGGGTATCCCGGTGGACTGAAAACCCGAAAGGGCGGTCCAGGAAAAAGAGGGATTGAAACGAAAAACTGCGTCTAGCATGATCGTTTAGGCTTTGGTTAAGGCACCTGGATAATCTCCGACAGGGATCGGTCGGAAGCGTCTTGTTCAGAAGGCAGAAAGCACGGAGAGTCTTGAGGACATATGGGGTGTAACCGAGTTGGAACTCGATGAGATCACGGGTTCACATTGCCATTAGGATAGATTTTCCTTTTGTGCGCAATTACCTCCTTTCAGGAATTGCATCCTTTGTATTGCTCAGTTACGAGCCACACCTTTTTCAATCAATAAAATGCATATTCAGTCAAATAATTTTGTTTTTGTTTTCATAACCGCTTTGACTGCAAAAACATCCGTTTATTTTGATAAAGAATCTTTTTATTTTGAGACATGGAGATCCCTTCCAATGCATGTTCATAAGATTGAAAACCGGAAATCTTATTCGGAAGGTTGAGTGACCCAAGTGTTGAAATTTTGGCGCGCCTGGGGCACGTTTTTATCTAACGATCTCTTTTGTAGGTGCTGTTAGATATTTTCACTCACTTGCAGGTTGTGATGTGAAGCTTTTTGACAAAGGATCCCCGTGGAGTCCAATCAGGGACAAGGGATTGAAGAATGGTGAAAAGACGGCGAGAAACGTGCGACGATCCTGGAGGATTAATCAAGAAGACTCTTCAAAGTTTGAAGAATTGGAAAGTTGATACCAATTTGAGGGGTTCGATCTCCGTAGAGTACGGAGAAGTCAAGAATACAAGGTGATGAATCAGAAAAGTCCAGACGAGTCTGGGAGCTCTCAAAAGTGGAAAGCTGACACTGTGGTTAGATAGTGGATGCCGGTGTTCGACGAGTCGACAGGTGTTCCGTATCAGATATGCCGTATCTCCCCAGCAGGTTCGAGGTCGGTGTTTCTTCGACAATCAGGTATGAGGTTGTTTCCCTAGCAGGGTGGGGGTTGTTAATTCCCCGGCAAGTCGAAGATTGCTGTTTTCCCCGCAGAGTGCGTCGGTAGTCGTTTCCCAGCGAAGTCCCCAAGCAGATCGGGTTCAGTGGAGTTCATCCCTGTTGAGGGTTGTCCCTTCCCCAACAGCAGTGCTATTCCCCAGCAGGGTGGAGATGAGAGCAATAACGAGTTCCTCAGCAGAGTGCCTCGAGCTTCCCAGTAGAGTCCCTTGAGGGGGATACTTTTTTAGGCATTCATCATTTAGATAAGCATAGCATATTGCATAGCTAATTGCGTAGCATTTCCATGGTTGTGGAGCATTACGCTGTAAAAAAATCATGCATCAGCATTGCCAGCATAAACTAGTCTCAAGCCATGGTTACCGTTTGAGGATTGGTTTCGCTGGAAGTGGGAAGATGTTACTCTGAGGAGTTTAGTATCGTGACGTTGGGTCAACAGTATTCCCCAGTAGTGCGATATTGGAGGAAGATTTCTGTCGTGCGAGATGGAAGTTGGAAAATGTTACTCTGAGGAGTTCGGCATCGTGATTCTGAGTCAACAATACTCCCCAGTAGAGCAATATTGGAGGAAGGGTTTCCGTCGGGCGGAGATTGGAAGTGAAGATTAAAAGGTTTTCGGGGTTCAAGAAAAGCAAAAAAAAAGGGGAAGAAAGAGAATAATCCCCAGCTGAGCGCAAATTGTTCGTCCACAGTGGATTAAGTAGGGATGGTATGCTCATGGCTTATTATTCCCACCATAAGTTGTTAGCCCACGTGCCGTCTCATTCATCACTTTACCTTATTGCTGCCGATGCTGACCGGCATGAGATTTTCCGATTTTCAGATCGAAGAAGCTTCCGAAGTTCAGATCGATGCAGCTTGCGGCATTCAGGTCAGTTTTCCGGTGTTTAGTCCGAGGTGGGTATTCACACCAGAGTTTTCGATCTTCAGATCGAAGAAGCTTCCTAAGTTCAGATCGATGCAGCTTGCGGCATTCAGGCCGATTTTCCGGTATTCAGACCGAGGTGGTATTCAGACCGAAACGGCATTCAGGCCAGTTTTTCGGGCATTCAGGCCAATCTCTCGGTGTTTAGACCGGCATTAATACTCTCATATTCCGATGCTCAGTATTCAGACTGAGGAGCGGCGTTCAGGCCATGGTAGTTCCTGTGTTACCATTTATTTTGGTATCCAGGTCAACGTTCCTTTTCAGTATTCAGGCCGACTTTCTCTGTACCAAACAGATTCTTCTTTTGAGATTGCTTCTTTGCCGATTCTGACAAGCATTGTTAATTATTTCCCATCAGAGCGCAAATTGTTCGTCTGTTCTTTGTATTCAATCACTCTTCACCCTGATCATCTAAAAGCCGAGGTTGTTCATGTCGACAGGTTCACAGTGGATTGAATAGGGGCAGCTGTAACACCTCAAAATTTTCCCTCCTCTCTTGGGACTAGCTTAGCATATTGCATTTCATTGTTTAGGGCATCAGGCATTTACATCTTTGCTATCATGTGAGAACCAAAAAGTCATCCTCCTAAGAGTTCCTGAAGATAGAGAGGTTAAGAGATGCAAGCCTGAGGGTCTCATAAATTGATCACTAGCCATCTGAGGGTTTGTGCTTCAATTAGGGTTTCTTGGTCCTTCAAGGAGTTTGAGCATTATCTTGTTGGCAATGGTACATCATCATCATCATGGTTATGTCATCCTCAAGGGGCTCATTGTTCATGCTCAGATTCTTTGGGATTAGGGTTTTGACCTCTGGTCAACCCTAATCAGTTGCATTCTACTGAAGGAGAATTGCGGTCCAAAACGCAGCGGAAATTAAAATTTTCTCCTTTAGAGATCCTTACGAACGGTCATGATCAGTGATAGAATATTTACCTCTTGTGACGATTGAAACCTTTGGTGCAGATCTCTTGTGACAATCAAAACCTTTGATGCAGATCCACGAAGCGATCACGAACGTTGAACGATGACAACGTCTCTACTCAGTCCACACGAACGGATTCCTTCAATCTCAGTGCTAGCTGGTACGAATGAAGGCTTTGAGTGAGAGAGAGAGAGAGAGAGAAAACGAAATTAATGCAACCGCAATTAATGCTTCTTCACAAGGGTTCTATTTATAGAACCACTTGTGTGGGCTTCAAGCTAAAAGCCCACTTAAGTGTATTTTGGCCCATATCTTATAATATGCCCAAAATCACTTAAGCTCATGGTATCTTACCATATTTCGTATTCTACTCAAGTACACCGTACCTTACGATGTTCTATAATTCACTTAAGGGCACCGTACCTTACGGTGTTCCTTAGTTACTCTATCTCTCATCAATCCGTCCTTTGTGTGTGACCCTGTAGGTTTTCGTGACGTTGGCAATTATATTAAATCACGCATTTAACATAATAAACAATGAGCGGTATCTAGCAACACATCAATGCTACCCAAGACACGAAAATGTCATGTGATCTGACAAAACCTTATGTGATAATACTTATGTGTATAATTACCCTTTTGCCCTTATGTCTATATTGAACACAAGGCATAGATCGTGTCATCCTTGTCCAGTTCAATATTGGGCCCATACACATTTATCCTTTTATGCAGGATGAGCAAATTCCATCTAGGTCACTCATGTCCCTCAGCATGCTTCGTGGAGTACCCATCAACTGTCTTTATGGTTATCCAGTTACGGACAACGTTGGATCAGCAATAAAGCACTCGACTCTACATCTAGGATCCATAGCGGTTTCAGGTCGAAGAGTGGTATACACCATTATCACCATGAGAATAACTTATGACACTTTGCATAACTTTCTATATAGTATTCTCATAGTGGGTCAATCCGGTATAAATATTACTCTTAATATTCATACCTATGTTTAAGACTTGATAACTCCTTATCCATGATCCATGAGATATGATTATCAGTCTATATACATAATAGTCTTAATGCTTTAATGTCATCCCACTTCACAATAAAGCTCGACTACGAATACTTTAAGAATAGTGTCCTTATGTTTAATGTGATCTCATGATTAAGTCATACCTGATACATTTAAACAGACTAGCTATTCTAGGGACTTTATTAAACTAACGTAATAAAGAAAAAGCCTTTTATTATTAATAAATAATTTGATACAAGTACCAAAATTATTGGCCTCTAGGGCTTACACCAACAATCTCCCACTAGCACTAGAGCCAATTAGGCATACCATTAATACCCATAGATCTAGTATGGCCATCATGCTTCTGGTGCGCAAGAGGCTTTGTCAGTGGGTCAGCAACATTGTCAAGTGTAGGTACTCTGCATATTTTCACATCTCCTCTATCTATTATCTCTCGAATGAGATGATAACGCCTAAGTATGTGTTTGGATCGTTTGTGAGATCTAGGCTCCTTGGCTTGTGCGATAGCACCATTGTTATCACAGTCGAGACCAATGGGATCCACAATGCTAGGAACTATGCCAAGTTCACTAATGAACTTTTTGATCCAAACAACTTCCTTTGCTGCACTTGAGGCAGCAATGTACTCGGCCTCGGTTGTAGAATCAGCAACTGTATCTTGCTTTGAACTTTTCCAGCTCACAGCGCCACCGTTTAAGCAAAACACATAACCAGATTGTGATCTAAAGTCATCCTTATTTGTCTGGAAGCTAGCATCGGTGTATCCAATTACATCCAACTCTTCCTGACCTCCATATATCAAGAATGTGTCCTTAGTCCTTCTCAAATACTTAAGGATATTCTTGACAGCTGCCCAGTGAGCATCACCAGGATCAGATTGGTACTTACTCGTTGCACTTAAAGCATACGAGACATCTGGTCGAGTATATAACATGGCATACATGATAGATCCTATTGCAGATGCATATGGAATCTTATTCATGCGATCCCTTTCTTCCCTAGTTAAAGGGGATTGTGTTTTTGATAGACACAGGCCATGTTGCATAGGTATGAATCCTTTCTTGGAATCATGCATATTAAAGCGTCTCAACACTTTGTCTATGTATGTACTCTGACTTAGGCCAAGCAATTTTTGTTATCTATCTCTATAGATTCTGATTCCTAATATATAGGCTGCTTCACCTAGGTCCTTCATAGAAAAGCATTTCCCCAACCAAGACTTTACCTGTTGTAGGGTAGGGATATCGTTTCCAATGAGTAATATGTCATCTACATATAATACCAGGAAAACGATCATGCTCCCACTAACCTTCTTGTAGACACAAGGCTCATCTTCGTTCTTGATGAATCCATATTGTTTTACTGTTTCATCAAAACGAAGATTCCAGCTTCTGGAAGCTTGCTTCAATCCATAGATTGATCTTTGTAACTTACATATCTTTTGGGCTTCCTCTGGTATGTCAAATCCTTAAGGCTGTGTCATGTACACATCCTCAATAAGATTTCCATTAAGGAAAGCAGTTTTGACACCCATCTGCCATATTTCATAATCATGATATGCAGCGATAGCAAGTAAAATCCGAACAGATTTAAGCATTGCAACTGGTGAAAAGGTTTCATCATAGTCAATCCCATGAATTTGTTTATATCCTTTTGCAACCAGTCTTGCCTTATAGGTATGTACCTTACCATCCATGTCAGTCTTCTTTTTGAAGACCCACTTGCATCCTATAGGATTAACTCCTACAGGAGGCTCTACCAAGGTCCAAACTTGGTTTGTGTACATGGAATCCATTTCAGATTTCATGGCTTCTAGCCACTTCTCAGACTCGGGACCAGTTATGGCCTCTTGGTAGGTCACAGGCTCATCTTGATCCATGAGTAATACATCACCTTGATCAGTTATGAGATATCCATATCTCTCAGGTAGTTGACGTATCCTGCTTGACCTACGCTGGTCTTGTTCTACTTGAGCAGGTTGCTCTTTCACAACTTCTTGTGTTTCCTGCTCTAATTCCTCCATAGGTGTATCTATGCTTTGTGATTCTTGAATTTCTTCAAGTTCTACTTTCCTCCCACTGGTTCCTTTGGAAATAAAATCCTTTTCTAGGAAAACTCCAGTTCGAGCGACAAACACTTTGCCCTAAGAAGGATTGTAGAAGTAATACCCTCTTGTTTCTTTAGGATACCCCACAAATAAGCATTTGTCAGATTTGGGCTCAAGCTTAGTTGAAATTTTTCGTTTCACATAAACCTCGCAACCCCAAATCTTTATGTAAGACATATGTGGTTTCTTACCACTCCATATCTCATATGGTGTCTTCTCAACCTTTTTGGATGGAACACGGTTAAGTGTGTAAGTTGCTGTCAATAGTGCATGTCCCCAAAAGGAGTTTGGAAGATCGGCGTGACTCATCATGGATCGGACCATGTCTAACAGGGTTCGATTTCTTCTCTCAGATACACCATTCCATTGGGGTGTTCCAGGAGGAGTGAGTTGGGATAGGATCCCACACTCTTTCAGATGGTCATCAAACTCTAGGCTTAAATACTCACCACCTCGATCTGATCGAAGAGTTTTAATATTCTTACCTAGTTGGTTTTATACTTCATTCTTGAATTCCTTGAACTTTTCAAAGGACTCTGATTTGTGTTTCATTAAATACACATAACCATATCTACTGAAATCATCAGTGAATGTGATGAAGTACTGAAAACCTCCTCTGGCTGGTATGTTCAGTGGTCCACATACATCAGTATGTATGAGGGCCAAAAGATCATTAGCTCTTTCACCTTTTCCTGTGAATGGAGACTTTGTCATATTTCCAATTAAACAAGATCTGCATGTCTCATATGATTCATAATCAAAAGAGTCCAAGAGTCCATCTTTATGGAGTTTGGAAATGTGTTTCTCATTTATGTGGCCTAATCGACAATGCCAAAGGTAAGTTGGATTTAACTCGTTAGGTTTCATCCTTTTAGTATTAATGTTATATATAGGCATTTCGAGATCAAGGACATACAGTCCATTGCTCATTTGTGCAGTAGCATAGAATATATCATTCAAATAAATTGAGCAACAATTGTTCTTTATTATAAATAAAAAACCAAACTTTTCCAAACAAGAAATGGAAATAATATTCCTGCTAATTGCAGGTACATAATAACAGTTCTCTAACTGAATTATTAAACCACTAGGTAAAGTTAATGCATAAGTTCCTACGGCTAAAGCAGCAACCTTTGCTCCATTGCCAACTCGTAGGTCAACTTCACCTTTTGCCAAATCTCTACTTCTTTTTAGCCCCTGCACATTTGTACAAATGTGAGAACCGCATCCAGTATCTAATACCCATGATGTAGAAGTAGATAAATTTATTTCAATAACAAAAATACCTGAAGTTGAAGTCTCTACTCCATTCTTCATATCTTCCAGATACTTTGGGCAGTTTCTCTTCCAGTGTCCGGTCTTACCGCAATGGAAGCAGGTGCCTGCCTTTGCTATGCCTCCACTAGGCTTCAAAGCAGCAATAGTGGGTCTGGGCTTGGCAACTTCCTTGCCTTTCCCTTTATGACCCTGCTTGGTGGGCCTTTTGTTCTGTCTCTTTCCATTTCCGATTATCAGAATAAACTTCCCTTTTGTCTTCAGATTCTGCTCAGCTGTTCTTAACATGCCTAGCAGTTCAGGAAGAGATTTATCCATATCATTCATATTGAAATTTAGGACAAATTGACTGAATCTATCTGGCAACGATTGCAAGATCAAATCAGTCGCAAGTTCCTTTCCGAGGGAAAACCCAACCTTTCAAGGTTTTCCACATACCCAATCATCTTGAGCACATGAGGACTTACAGGGGCTCCCTCAGCTAACTTGCTTTGAAAAAGGGCTTTTGAAACTTCAAACCTCTCATGCCTTGCTTGCTCTTGATAGAGCAACTTCAGGTGTTCGATCATATCGAACACTGACATGTTCTCATGTTGCTTTTGTAATTCTGAGTTCATGGTAGCTAGCATGAGACAAGCAGTTTCATTGACATCATCGGCATGCTTCTTATAAGCATCTCTTTCTGCCTTAGGTGCAGAACTAGGAGGTTCCTCTTCAGGAACAGGAGTCTCCAAGACATACAGCTTTTTATCATGTTTGAGGACAATCCTCAGGTTTCGGTGCCAATCCAGGAAATTTGTCCAGACAATTTTTCCTTGTCAAGGATTGATCGCAAGATGTTGTTAGAGGTGTTTGTTGTCATGGTAATCTACATAAGAATTAATGAAAATATAAGTATCAATAACATATTTAATTAGGCCTTTAATTAAATATGCTCCCACTATTTTACTCAAAACAAATGACCCTCATCATTTGATTCGGAAAATCCCGTTGGAAGATTTTCTAGTGGGTCGAGATCCATATTTCACTTTGTTCTAAGTCCGCGTAGGCGGATTACATAAAACTAGGTTATTTAGGTAGGAACTCCTTCCAATTGTATCTCATACAACTCTCGAAAATTTCAGTTGGGTGAATAACTCCTTATTCCAATCCATCATATGGATCATTCCCAACTCTTGCTTCTAAACATATATAATCTTATTATAATTTATTTAGTTAAGTTTGACCCATTGTTTTAGCAATTGGATATTACAATTATCCCATCGCACCTTACTAATATAGAACATGCACCTCGCGTAGGAGAAACCTACATTATCCGATACTAGTCTTGATGAGTGCTAAAACTTGGAAAGCATAAACTTAATATTTAATTTGAGGGAATTGTAATTGTCCTGATCTCACCGGCTTATTTATCATATAAATCGTCTCTCACATGCATCAACATACATACACATGCATCAACATACATACACAATGAAACAGTTATGGCCCCTAGCGCAATTGTTCTCCCAAGCCAATGAGAGAACCTAAGCTAACCTAATAATGATCTAAGCTTCTCCAAGCAAGATATTCAAGGTTGTCCTCCTTTAATATTGAATTCTTCTCTAAGCTTCTCCAAGCAAGATCTTCAAGGTTGTCCTCCTTTGATATTGAAATCTTCTCTTTCTTCATAACATTGTCTTCTTCTCTTTCTTCATAACATTACATTCCAGAAGAAACTCGTTTTACATACGAGGGTTTGAGATGAGAAAAGAAGTTACATTAAGAGATCAAAAGGAGAGGCACGACACGCAGGTCGTATTTAAAAACCCAAAACAAAATGAAGGAAGACTAAGGCCATAACTGATCACAACAAGGCAATAATAACAAACACATTATTATTATTAATTTTAATTCCTTTAATTAATTAAAACAAAATTAAATTTCGGCGACCGATCACACTACGCAGAGTTAGCCGGGGGTCCGCTGCTCGGACAGCGGGAACGAGTCCAAAATTTTTAATGAACAATTAATTTAAAATGGACATTGTTTTGCATCAACACAACCCTTGCGTAGTCACAAAACAGAAACCCCGAAAATTCTGCCTCTGTGAGTGTGACGACCGTCACAGGCGTGTGACGACCGTCACAAGGCAAATTTGGATCTATGAGTGTGACGACCGTCACAAAGCATGTGACGACCGTCATAGGGCATGTTACGACCGTCACAGGGCAAAAAACAGAAACGCCTGGAATTTTGGATTTGTGAGTGTGACGACCGTCACAAAGCATGTGACGACCGTCACAGACTTGTTACGACCGTCACGGGTCTTGTTACGACCGTCACGGGTCTTGTTACGACCGTCACGCATCCAGCTTGTTAAGCTCGTCACAAGCTCGTGACGAACGTCACGCGGCCAAAATAACAGAACTTTGAAACAGTCAACAAACGTGTTCCAAAAAGCCCTAAATTCACAACTCTTTGACGACACAACCCTTGCGCCGTCACCAACCCTAATGCGCCAAATTCAGACCGTCAAACACACCTCGATTGTTGATTCAGTATGATTGATCAACATGTCATTGCTTCACCATACTAATGTCGGATTCCGAAGCAAATGACCATTGATCGCTTAAAGGAAAACAATCGTTTAGTGTTTGAATGAACGAAACAGAAACAGTATATCACATATACCTTACTTTGCATTAGGATTACTTATATCATATATAAGTTGATCGGTCTCAATTGCGTAACCTATGGACGATCGATGTATCGCTGCTTCACCATATTAATGTCGGTACCGAAGTATAGTCAACATCAATCATCCAACTCGTACACTCATGATGCCAAATTTAATTACCCATTTAATTAATTGATTCATTATGTCTTTTAATCATATTAATACAGAAAATAAACAGCTATCCGAGTCATGGTTTCGTAAGTGGCTCTGATACCACTGAAGGAGAATTGCGATCCAAAACGCAGCGGAAATTAAAATTTGCTCCTTTAGAGATCCTTACGAATGGTCATGATCAGTGATAGAATATTTACCTCTTGTGACGATTGAAACCTGGTGTAGATCTCTTGTGACAATCAAAACCTTTGATGCAGATCCACGAAGCGATCACGAACGTTGAACGATGACAACGTCTCTACTCAGTCCACACGAACGGATTCCTTCAATCTCAGTGCTAGCTGGTATGAATGAAGGCTTTGAGTGAGAGAGAGAGAGATAAAACGAAATTAATGCAACCGTAATTAATGCTTCTGCACAAGGGTTCTATTTATAGAACCACTTGTGTGGGCTTCAAGCTAAAAGCCCACTTAAGTGTATTTTGGCCCATATCTTATAATATGCCCAAAATCACTTAAGCCCATGGTATCTTACCATATTTCATATTCTACTCAAGTACACCATACCTTACGATGTTCTATAATTCACTTAAGGGCACCGTACCTTACGGTGTTCCTTAGTTACACTATCTCTCATCAATCCGTCCTTTGTGTGTGACCCTGTAGGTTTTCGTGACGTTGGCAATTATATTAAATCACGCATTTAACATAATAAACAGTGAGCGGTATCTAGCAACACATCACTGCTACCCAAGACACAAAAATGTCATGTGATCTGACAAAACCTTCTGTGATAATACTTATGTGTATAATTACCCTTTTACCCTTATGTCTATATTGAACACAAGGCATAGACAGTGTCATCCTTGTCCAGTTCAATATTGGGCCCATAGACATTTATCCTTTTATGTAGGATGGGCAAATTCCATCTAGGTCACTCATGTCCCTCAGCATGCTTCGTGGAGTACCCATCAACTGTCTTTATGGTTATCCAGTTACGGACAACTTTGGATCAGCAATAAAGCACTCGACTCTACATCTAGGATCCATAGTGGTTTCAGGTCGAAGAGTGGTATACACCATTATCACCATGAGAATAACTTATGACACTTTGCATAACTTTCTATATAGTATTCTCATAGTGGGTCAATCCGGTATAAATATTACTCTTAATATTCATACCTATGTTTAAGACTTGATAACTCCTTATCCATGATCCATGAGATGTGATCATCAGTCTATATACATAATAGTCTTAATGCTTTAATGTCATCCCACTTCACAATAAAGCTCGACTACAGATACTTTAAGAATAGTGTCCTTATGTTTAATGTGATCTCATGATTAAGTCATACTTGATACATTTAAATAGACTAGCTATTCTAGGGACTTCATTAAACTAACGTAATAAAGAAAAAGCCTTTTATTATTAATAAATAATTCGATACAAGTACCAAAAGTATTGGCCTCTAGGGCTTACACCAACATCTACCAGTCAGGGTTTTTTTCAAGGAGATGAGGTATTCTATAGAGATGGGGATCATATGATTTTATTGATCTTGTATAAGCTAGAGTTTCATTTTGAAGCCATTTCATCAAGTGGTTGAGGCTCAAAGTCATCTGAGCATGTTCAAGTCACCTAGGGCCCTAGAAAGTCAACAGAAAGTCAACTGAGGGCTAGGAGGTGGAGAAATGAGCTTTAACATCTCATTCATGTTCAAAAGAGGCTTATTCATCATGTCAAATTCATATCTTGAAGAATTTGAGGTCAGATCAAAACTTTCCAAAAATGGAAAGTGACCTATAATTGAAAGTTTCCCAAAATGGAATGTTTTTAGTTCAAATTCAACTTGATCTTGCATCAAAAAAGAAGCTTCAAATGAAATTTTGTCCAACATGAGAGTTGAAGATCTCTCTCTCCCATTTCCAAAAAGTCCAAGATCATGAATTTATGATGAGTGGTTGAAGAGATATGATCAAATCATTGCCAAGGA
Organism: Lathyrus oleraceus; assembly: GCF_024323335.1. Classification (NCBI taxonomy): domain Eukaryota; kingdom Viridiplantae; phylum Streptophyta; class Magnoliopsida; order Fabales; family Fabaceae; genus Lathyrus; species Lathyrus oleraceus. The sequence continues at coordinate 151,561,232 of NC_066580.1, forward strand.
TGCATGGAACTTCAAAAGGCCATAACTTTTGATTCATAACTCCAAATTTGGTGGTTCTTTTTGCACTTTGCTTCTCATGACATGTAGTTTTCAAAGCATCCATCACATTGCATGAAATTTGAACATATGATCACTTGCTTATTCATGAAGATTTTGGAGGGAAAATCATAAATTTAAAAATGGTGCATCATGAGAACTTTTTGCCATTGCCAATGTGTTTAAAAAATGATTTTGAGTGACTTTGATCAAGCACATGGCACTGTTCACGTCCATTTACTACATGCACCATGCAAATTTTCAATTTTTGCCATGCACCCTTATTTTGCTAATTCCTAATTAACTTTGCTTAATTTTAATTAAAATAGGATTAGCACATGGTATATATACATAATTGTAACAAAATTTGGAGAACTTAATCACAATTCACCATTTCTAGATCTAGTTTTCATTTCCCTCCAAAATTTTCTCTCAATCTTAATTCAAAATTTTCTCACATAAGCCTTGAATCTTCTTCCATATTCTGGTTCTTTAGTGTTGATTTAGCAGAGATCAAGCCTTGGATCATCAAGTTTGGACCGGAATTGTGCATGTGAAGTTCAAGAACTCAGAAATGGCAAATGCAAATTGAGCTAGATCTACACGTTTCCAAGCCTCAATTTCATCATCAAACTTCATAACAAGTGATTTGGAGTGGATTTGCATGCTTGCCTGGCCTGGAATTTGCAGAATTCAAAGACTGATCTTCAAGAGGTCACATTTTCGATCACCTTAATTCTCTATTTTATGTGTATAATATTGTAGAACATTTGATGCTGATCGATCTGATATAAATTTTGTGGAATTTGGATAAAAATTGAGTGAGATATGATGATTTCAAGTTTAGATCTAGAAACTTCTTTGCTTCGATTCAGAAAATCCATGGAGATTTAGGCTTAGATAATATGATATTTGAATTCTACCTTGAAAGAGCTTTCCAACGATATATAATTTGTAAAAATCTGAGAAATTCTGGAAATTCTGGAATTTTTTTGATGAACTTCATCTTGTTCATCTTCATCTTCATGAAGAAGATGAAGATCTTCATCCCTGGTTCGCTAGGGTTCTTGTTCAAGAACACGCGCCCAGGCCTGTTTGATCCGTGATCCTCCCTTCGATCCCTGGCGCTTGCGTTTTTGAATTTTATTTTCATTTTTTCAGCTACACGCTTCGAATCCTGGTGGTAGCATAAATTTCAAATTATTTTCTCATGTTCATTTTCCCTCCAATTTAATACATGAATGATCATTTGATTTCATTTTTTTCTCCAACTTTAAAAATCCATAACTAATTAAAAAATCATCCAATTAATCCCATTCTTTTTGCAAAATGATCCCTGGAATGTATAGAATTTTGTGATGTTGATTTCATGATTTTACACTTCCTGGATTTTGAATTGTGTTGAATTATGTGAACATGTATGCATATGTGACCTTGCCTTACTCTTTCTATTGTGAAATGCTTGATATTGATCCAATTGCTACCAAATTTTGCATGATGATTCTTGACATGTCAATTGACATTTTGGTTTTGGTTTGACATTTTTTCCATGCTCCATTTCTGTTTTGTGTACATGTTAACATGGTGTGACAATTTGTGTCACACAATTAGATGATCAACTTGTGCAATTTCATTTCCATATCAAACGACTTCTGTTGATTCTTATTTTTTGTATGATGATCGTGTTGGATGTGTTGAATGCTCATGAATTTTTCCAGAATTATTTGAATCATTTCTGTTTTGATTTGGAATTTTCATTCTCAATGTCCAAATATGTGCTTTGAAATTGTCTTTGACTTCCCTTGCACATGAAATGCCTTTGCATGATGATTTTGGTTTGGTCCTTTTTAGGACATGTTTATGATTGATTAAATGTGATTCATGTTGAGTTTGAGCTTCTGTTTTGGCTTCTAGCTTCACTTTTGACCCTAGCCTTTGAGCTAGTAGGTTTGTTCTCACATTTGAGTTGTGCATTTCAGGTTTCAAAGCAATTAGCCACATTGGTTGATATGATCTCATCACCTGAGATACAAATTATCTTGGTTAATTAACCTTGTTGTTTTGTAGGTCTTGAGGATGGTGAATCAATTTAGCTTACTTGCACCTTATGCCTTGCACCATTGTTGTCTGATGATGAACTGTCTGTTAAGATTTATTGACTGTTGACTGTTTGTCTGAGCACTGTATTGATTTGTTTAGTTGTTTACACATGTGCTCTAGCTGCTTTAACTCATTATTTGAGTTGCTTTGCTTTGCTTGTGGTTGGCATACCACTTAGGTAACTTCCTTGATCTTCATGTAGTCTGGAAGACCTGTCATGTTACTTTGGCAGGCACCTGTCTGAAGCCCTCCTTAAGAGGCAATGTTTGTGGTTGTTTAATTTTGTGCCTTGTACATTCAAAGACCTCCTAAGTGAAGAGGCATTGGCAGATAAAAGGGATGTGCAATCCATCCCCTGCTATTCAGTTGTGTCATTCACTTTGCTCACACCCTGTGTTGATGCACTTTGAATAAAAACCCAAAATCTTGTTGTGTCAAGTCATGTGGAATAGAGTCCCACATTCTGGACTCCCACACTTTCATTGTCTGAAGCTCTCCCAGGCCAGGGATAAGAGCTGTGAGGTCTTACCCTCACTTCCCATTTCATCTGCTTCACCCTAACTCTCAATTTTAGGGTTAAGAGCTCAAAACACCCCTTTCCAGTTGGCTTGTTTGTCGAGGTTGATTTGACCCCTTGACTAAAGCCTAGACTTGTATGAGCCACTTGTTTGCATATAGTGTGTGTGCTTGCTCTCTTATGATTGCTTATTTGTTGTTTATCTGCTGTTTCAACTTGCTGCCTGTGCGAGTTAGGATTGTTAGATACCTCAACCTAGGACTATTGTGGATTGCATGATAACTATTAGGCTCGAGTCAGTCTCCCTTTTAGTTTGTCATTTCCTAGTCTCTGGTTAGGATAGAAGTTTCTCTCCTGTTAAGGGGAACTACGTTGCCTTGATCCTCATACCAGATGAGGTACGTAGGCAGGAGATCGTGCGAGATCTCTCCGGGCACCCTTTTTCTTTTTGTGTGTGTTTGCTTGACGGTTATTAGGCTCGAGTTCCAGACTCTCTTTTAGCTTGTCTGTTTGTTAACCTCTTGTGTGTGAGTGTGGAGTCTGACGTAAGTCCAGCGATTGGCAGTCGGTTTCCTGTTTGTGTTTGTGTGCTTGGAGTCTGATGTAAGTCCAGCGATTGGCATTCGGTTTCCTTGTTTGTGTTTGTCGTTTGGAGTCGGACGTAAGACCAGCCATTGGCAGTCTGTTTCCATTTGTGTGTTTGTTTGGACTTCTTAGTGTCTGTGCGTGTGTTTTGTTTCGGCGTGCGTTAGCCGAACTACGGTAGCTCTGATTCTCATTCCAGATGAGATACGTAGGCATAGGATGCAATATCCTAGCGAGCACGTTTCCCGTTTTCCCCGAACTACGTCGACTCTGATGTTTGTTTCTGACAAACTACGTAGGCCCAGGATGCGATATCCTGCCGAGTCCTCTTCCTCCTTCCTCTCCCGCCTGTTTCATTCCAGTGTGTGTGCATTCTTTGAGCAGTTTATTAGCAACTTTATTCTATTCCTTTCTGAGCGTGCATCCCGTCGAGTACGACGGACGTGAGGGGTGCTAATACCTTCCCCTTGCGTAACCGACTCCCGATCCTTGTATTCTCCGGTTGTAAGACCATTTCCTTTCCAGGTTTACTTCGAGCGTTTCCTTTCCCTCCTTTGGGATAAATAACACACGGTGGCGGCTCTGTTTGCTTGCTTTTTCCCGCCGGTTGTTTTTCGCGGATGCGACAGTGTGGATGAACCCTCCACTCTTGAACATCCCTTGCGCGTTGAAAACCCCAGAAGAAAAACCTATGCCAGCCCGAGACTTGTTGTCTTCCAGCTCAATCATTTTTCCTAAACCAGCAGTTGCACCACACTCAATGGCCAACTTTGCATCTTTATAGGAAGCAAATGAAGGAGTTCTCTTCTCAATAGGCTCAGCAATAGATAAAGCTTGGAAAGGAGTTCCAACTTCATCTTCAGCATCTATGTATGAGAAGGGAGACAAATGGCTAACCAGGAGAGCCTTTTCTCCCCCTACCACCACCAGCTTCTTGTTCTTCACAAATTTCAGTTTTTGGTGTAGGGTGGATGTCACGGCACCTGCCTCGTGAATCCATGGTCTTCCTAAGAGACAGCTATACAATGGGTGAATATCCATAACCTGGAAGGTAATTTGGAAATCACTTGGTCCAATCTTGATTGGGAGATCAACTTCCCCAATCACAGTTTTACGCGACCCATCGAAAGCCTTCACAACTACTCCACTCTGCCTCATGGGAGGCCCTTGATATGACAGTTTTGAGAGAGTGGATTTTGGCAGTACGTTTAATGATGACCCAGTGTCCACCAACACATTGGACATGGCGTCGTCTTTGCAACCCATAGATATATGTAATGCCAAGTTGTGGTCTCTTCCCTCCTCAAGGAGATCAGAGTCACAGAAACTCAAGTTGTTACAAGAAGTAATGTTTGCAACAATGCTATCGAATTGTTCTATTGTGACATCATGATCTACATATGCCACATCCAAAACCTTCTGCAGAGCCTCTCGGTGTGGTTCTGAATTCAAAAGCAAGGATAACACCGATACTTTGGATGGCGTTTGTAGAAGCTGGTCTACAACGTTGTACTCGCTTCTCTTGATGAGCCTCAGCATCTCATCACATTCTTCTTTCACATTGCCGCTTGGGCCAACAGAAGCAGGAGTTATCAATGTAGAGAAGGGCTTAACAACAGGTGCCGAATTCGGAGTGCTCACAGCATTCCCAATAGGGCGTTCAACAGAATCAACAGTAGCTTGGGGCTTTGGCGGTGCTGAAAACACACGACCGCTGTGGGTCAGACCGCTAACATCCGTAATGTTAACAACAGAGGAAGATGGCAAGGACACCTCTTTCCCATTTTCTACAGCGACAACATTGTAGCGAAAGGGAATTGCTTTTTCGGAAGAGTATGGTACTGGTCCGGCTGGCTTGATGGTTAATGCGGGAGAAACCTTATGCTTGCTACCATCATACTTGATAATAACAGGCTCGGGGATCCGAAACACTGGAGAAATTACGTTGACCTCGTCAGCATCTTCGTCAACATTTCTGTTCTGGAGGACCTCAATGACTCCTTCATCCAGTATTTCCTGAACATCCTTGCGCACCTGGCGACAACCTCTCTGGTTGACAGAATAGACTCAGCATTTGTCGTGGTCATGTTCATAATGACTATACTCACATAGTAAACGATGCATCTCGACCAGAGATTGTCGAATATGACTGACATATTTAACTTTGTACTTGCCAGGGCAGCCCTGGACCATGTTAATAGATTTCCCATGCTCGGGCAATGGGTTCTTCTTTACATTAGGACCTACGTCCTCAAAACACAGAATGCCACACCTCACAAGGTCTTGAACCTTGGTCTTCAAAGGGTAACAATTCTCCACGTCATGGCCGGGAGCACCGGAATGGTAAACACAGTGTAGTTCAGGCTTATACCACCACTGGGGGTTAGCAGGTATAACCGGTGGGTCTCGTGGAGTAATCAACTTCCTCTCTATCAAAGAGGGATATAATTCTGCATATGTCATCGGAATAGGATCGAAGGTGACCCTTTTCCTTTCGTAACTCGTGCTGGTTTGATTATTGTTTCAAGGCTGGTAGGCCTGCTGTTGCAGACGGTTCTGTTGATGTTGATATTGCGGATGTGGTTACTGATTATTGTTATGTTGCTGATACTGCTGATTATCTCTGAAGGCATATGCTATGTGAGCCACCTGGTGCTGGTTACCGGCGGGACGCACGGTCTTCCTCCTTACAGAGGGTCTTCTTGGTTTCACATGGGAGGTCACGACATGTGCCTCTCCATCTTTCTTCTTTGCAAACGCCTCATAACGTTTGGCAGAAGAGCCTTCATCTCTGGTCAGGCGTCCTTCTCTAACCCCTTCTTCTAGACGCATCCCCATATTCACCATCTCGGTGAAGTCAGAAGGAGAGCTAGCAATCATCCGCTCATAATAAAAAGAACTTAAGGTCTTCAAAAAGATCTTAGTCATCTCTTTCTCTTCTAGCGGAGGTACGATCTACGTTGCTAACTCTCGCCACCTCTGGGCGTATTCTTTAAATGTTTCCTTATCCTTCTGGGACATGGCCCTCAATTGATCCCTATCGGGAGCCATATCCACATTGTACTTGTACTGCTTGACGAAGGCCTCGCCAAGATCGTTGAAGAATCGAATGTTCGCACTGTCTAAACCCATGTACCAACGCAGAGCGGCACCAGACAGACTGTCCTGAAAGTAGTGGATGAGCAACTAGTCGTTGTCGCTCTGAGTCGACATTTTCCTGGCATACATGACCAGGTGGCTGAGAGGAAAAGTATTTCCTTTGTATTTTTCAAAGTCAGGAACCTTGAATTTCACAGGGATCTTCTCATTGGGGACCAAGCAAAGTTCAGCAGCAGACTTATCGAAAAGATCCTTTCCTCTGAGAGTTTTCAGTTCCTTGTGAAGCTCAAGAAATTGATCATTCATAGCGTCCATCTTCTCATAGACATCTGGGCCTTCAGATGGCTCAGAATGATAGATGGTGTCGTCTACCCTGGGCAAAGTATGCACGACAGGAGGAGGAACACCAAGGACCGGTCTAGATGCCGACATAGAAGCAAAGGTGGGAGCAGGACCCTCAGGCATGAAATTGGGAGGCATCCCCCACGAAAATCCGGCTGACATGGCCGTTGGAGCAAAGTGTGCACTGGCTGCAGGCACCGTCGAGGAGACAATCTCAGAAATGACTATCCTCTAGGGAGGAGTTGAAGGTGTCGGAGAAGACTGGCTCTGGGCAGCCATGAATGCTTCCATCAAGGCGCTTAATCTGGCCACTTCCTCTTTCAACTTGCGGTTCTCTTGTTCCAGATGATCCATCAGTCTTGAAATATTGTCTCTGGTGTAGTACCGGTGAGTCAGCTTGTCTTCAAAATAAATGAAGAACACAAAGTTAGACCACAGGACAAGAAGCCGGGAACAAAACCTGCTTATGCACATGATGCATGCAATGCTCGTGCATATGATTTGTTTTTTATTTCAGAGGAACTCTAGGGTTTTATTCGCAAATTTTGGAAATATTAAACATTTATCACATATGGAAATATCTCATCCAATAATATCGGGGAAAAGAAGTACAGCATTGTCAACCATATACAAGAGAAAAGGAAAATAATCATCCTATAGATCCCTAGAAACAATCATCTAAAGCTCGGGACACAGGAAGATAGGATGCACGAAGCTTCTTCACTTCCCTCTCGTAGGCTGCCTCCATATCTGCTTTCTCCTTGGCGAGTCGGTCGTACTTCCTCTTCCAAAACTTGAAAGACTAAGGAAGTAGAGAAGTCCATGCATCATCAGGATCATCAATAACCTGATGATCGAGGAACTCTATCAACGCATCTTTCTCCTTGATTTGCTGAAGCAACTCTTCCCTTTCACGGATCCACGCACGTGAACGGTTTTTGTCTCTCAACTCCTCTACTCCTTGGTTAGGGAGGGTTGAAGGTCCAGCCATAACCAAAGGTGTAGGTCTTGGATACTCGTAAGGCATGAGATACTCAGACGCCCTCTTCCTAACCCAAGCGGTGTAAGGCTCCATAGCAATACAATTCTTAGGACCCAACTCTTTCCTTCCTTTCCTATGGATCTTGCGCCAAGCGCGGACCATTCTGCCCTTCAAGCCTTGGGGATCTTTACCCTCCTGAAAGAACACACCCTCTAACAGAATGTTATTAGGTTTATCCTTTAGGGGGAACCCAAGTTGACGACGTGCCAAAACAGGGTTGTAGTTAATCCCACCACATGTACCAAGAAAAGGTACATTGGAGAATTCACCACAAGAGTCGATAATCTGCACACCATCATACACACAGTTGTACCAAGAGATATCATTATTAGTGAGAGACATAAGTCTCGTGGACCACCGTAGACATCCCTTGTTCTCCTTGAAGGCGGCTGTCTATGGCAAGTGCGAAATAAACCACTTGTACAACAGAGGCAAACAACATACAATGGCACCACCACCCTTTGCATTCCTCATATGCAAAGAGAAATAGGTATCACCCAACAGAGTCGGAACGGGATTAAGAGTAGAGAAGATCCTAATAGCGTTCACATTCAAAAACTTGTTGATGTTAGGGAACAATACCAATCCATAGATGAGGAGTACAAATATGGCTTCAAAGGCATCCTCACTCATGGCCTTCCCATACGCAGTAGCTTGAGCAATGAGGAACTCAGAAGGGAGACCTTGAATTCCACCTTTGGTAGTCATATGAGCACCAACCAGAGATTCATCTATATGCAACATGTCAGCCATTTCTTGAGAAGTAGGAATACTCTCCAAGCCACTGAACGGTAACTGGTCTAGAATAGGTATACCCAAAAGATAGGCATACTCCTCAAGTGTAGGCGTAAGCTGGAAATCCAGAAACGTGAAGCAGCGGTACAAAGGATCATAAAACTGCACCAATACACTCATCAACCCTTCATCCACCTGAGCAGTCAGAAGAGGAAGAAGCTTCCCAAAACGAGCCTTGAAACCCAAAGGATCTAATACATAGGATGTCAGATTCCTTAACTCTTTTAAATCTGGTTGTCTGAAACTGTACTTCTTTATATTTCTTCTTTGTCTTTCCATGTCTGAAAATTTGCAAATAAACCCCTTTAAGTTCCTTGAAAATTTTCTTCATTATTGATGATATGAATGCAAATGAGTGCATGAATGCATGAATGCAACAATCACACTCAAGGATCAAGCAAAGCACACCAAACAAAGGTCATGGGATAGATCATATTATCCCTAATATCAATCATCCATTTTGGTGGATTATGGTTTACACCTTATCAACACCCAAGTACCATTGATATTAAGGATACATGAACGGATCAACCATGAATCAAGGGTTTGTTGCAAGTCACGAGCATGGAGTTTAGGTTAAGAACCTCTCAAAAGGAATGTACTAGGGTTTAAACCTGCCAAACATGTTCTACAAGAGGTTCCCATAATCATCATCCCATCTTTCGGATATTATCGGATAAACGACTACTTGTATTCCAAAAATATTCTCAAGAGAGACTCTTATGAGTGTAGTATCGCGTAACAATCGTATCAAATCTTACACTTGAACGACTTTCGCACTACATCCTAAGAATAGGCCAAGATGGGCTTGGTGAACTAAGGTCCTTGGCTTCTAAGGTCTATATTGGAAAGAGTAATGTCTAACCACAACTTACTCGTGTGACATTATTGATCCCAACATGACCTCCACCAAGTGAATAGACTTGCAAGTCAACTTGCTAAGGAATAACTCCACACAAGTCAACAAGACTACGCCATTCTCCTATCCTAAGTGCACTCGAGTCCGGGTATAGAACTCATCTCACATAGATCACCAAGCATACAAGGAATTAATATCAAGCAAATCAATCATTACACACAATACAGTAATCCCAAATTGCACAAAAATATGTCACAAAACAATACAATACAACAAGCATGAAAAGTTGGCAAAACCCACTAGGCAAACAGTCCCCAGCAGAGTCGCCACTTTTCTGTAGCGGGGTATTCGTTACCATTAGAAATATTGACTAAATCCAAGGTAAATCATACAAGTCGAGTCGCCACCGCACTTCTATTTATCCAAAGGAATGGTTAGAAAGCGAACAAAAACCTAATAGTTTTAACAAAAACTAGTAAAAGAAACAGAGATCTGGGTAAGGGTGTTGGTTATGTAATGGGAAGGTGTTAGGCACCCAAAACATCCTAGGTACTCCTAGGGAGCCCTTTTCACACTTGTTGTAAAGGTTGTTGTTTTGTGAAAAATTTGTACAAACATGATTGAAGAGATGAGAGGAGAATATACAAGCTTATTTACATTTTGTGTTTGGATGGATAAATCCATTGCCTACGTACCATCTTAAAAAGATTAGGATCAAAACCTCATAGTTCGGGATAAAAATCTCAAAACAAGTTGGTGAATTGATTGGTCCAAAAGCCTTAAGGTCTTTTGTTATCAAAGGGAGAAAACTCAGCCAAACCACAAATCCACCATGTGAGGATAGCTTCAACATGCTAGTGAGGGGTTAACCCTATAATAAGCATGGAAGACTCATTGTCCATCACTAAGGATATAGGTGAGTATTACATCTACCACAAGGATAACTCAAACCTAATAGCTAAAGGTTATGAAATATTTTGATTAAGAAAGTGGCCATTGGAACCACAAAAGACATTTGAATGGATTATATTTACTAGTTAGAAATATATACAAAATGGTCAAAGTTGTCTTAAAGATTTAATTCAAAATAAGTGTTATGAAAAGAAAGTTTGAAAATCAAAAGCATAAGGCTTAGGTTTCTAATAGTTGAAAACAAAGGTTAAATGTTTGCACAAAGATTTTTGGCTTGGGTTAGAGTGGGGAGAAGAAAAAGAAGGGATAAATCCTAAGTAAAACAAAAAGGTGAGGGATGAAGAAACAAAACCACAATGGAGTTCCTCTCTTGAGATCATGTTGATGATCCAAGTAGCTCCCATCCTTTGGATTAAGCAATCACAATAAAGCATAAGCAATTATCAAACAAGCCTCTTAAGAGATCCTCAATGTATCTTGTGTCTTTCACTTTGGATGAGCATGGCAATGGTCCTTCAATTAAGCTCAAGTGGGAACCCCTAGCACAAGAACACACACATCAAAAGTTCCATGAAATAAATCAAGAATGGACAAGAGTGAGTTTAGAGATTTGGTCCTTCTAATCCATCTTCATCATTAAGGTCCATTTATTCCAATTTTGCATGAGGAAGGTCCTAGAATCTAAGTCCATTTCTCCATTCTTTGCATAGGGAAAGTCCTAGAAACTAAGTCCCTTTCTTTGCATTTGGTCCACAACAAACAAAACAACACTCAAGCATAATAATATATACACAATTATGTGCTCAAGTGAGCAAAAGGAAAATGGCATTAACATAAACATGTGCTCAAGTGAGCAAAGAGAAAAGCAAATGGATAATATGTGCAAGAATAGTAAATTGCATAAAAGTAAAGAGCAAGAAGTAAATGTTAGTGGTTAATGGTTAGTGTTAGTAGTTAGTGTGTGCCATAAGGAAAATTTAGCGCTATGTTAAGCAATCGTAATTGGACTTATGTAGAAGTCACAACTATCTGAGGCCGGTCAATAATAATGTAGGCAACAACACAAGTTAGAAGTCTTGATTAGTGAACCAAGTTCCAACAACTTGCCATGCCAAAAAAAAGAATTGATCTTGTATTGGTTTAAGCCTTTTGCATGATTTAGAAAACAACCTATCCTTAATGCAAAGCCATTCACTTGATAAGTTGATCAAGATGAATTAGATTTGAATCAAGGAAGATTAAGTCTCCCTAATCAATGCTAACTTATCAACCTTCAACTCATTGATCAAAAGAAAGAAGAAGAAAGAAGAAGAAGATGAAGAATGGATAATGAAAATGAAAAGATCAAAATGCATAAAGTGAAATAAGATGTACCAATCCATATGTATTGACTAAATGACATTGAAAGTCAAAGTCAAACAATGAGAAATCAGAAGTGAGATGAAGATTGGAGATCAAACAATAAGCATAATATTTTTGGCCTTTTTAATATTAAAATAAACTTGAATTAAAAAATAATGGAAAGGTCAAACTTCTAAATCACTTCAAATCAACCTTGAAAGGTCCAAGTGATTTATCCCAGGTTCGACAAGGTCAAACAAAGTTTGACAAAAAAAATCAGCATTTTTAAAAGTCAGAAACTATTTTTAATCAATTAAAAATGAATAAAAATAACCTAATTGAACTAAAATCTCAAATAAATCTCAAATCAATTTAAAAATTGATGAGAATATTTTTCATAGATCCATCATCATTCAAATAGGTTAGGAAAATATTTTTGCATTTTTTGAATATCAAAAACTATTTAAAATGAATTAAAAACAAACAGAAAAGAGAAAATTCACAAAAAATATCAAATGATGAAATAAAAAATATTAAAAATCAGAAATAGAAACTAGAATTTAATTGGAGACTAATGCAATTGGTCTCATAATTTTTGGATTAAAAATGAGAGTGTTATGGATTTTTGAAGTAAAAAGGAATTAAAGAAAATAAAGAAAATAGAAATCAGAAATTAAAAATGAGAAAAAATGTGAGGCGTTGGATGATGGCTTATTAATTGAGCTGGCACATCAAACGGATCAGATGCGCGCGTCTACCAAACACACTAGTCAACCGTGCCACATGTAGCATTAAATAAAGTCATAAGAAAGGGAGGCTCTGATTAAATCTGGAAAACAAATCCAAGGGTCCACAATGCATCTGGCAAAGGGACAACCACCGGAGCCACCTTCTTCTCCGGTGAGCTTGGATTTTCCGGCCACATTTGCAGACAACAAAATCTCAACCAAAATGCACGATCTATACATCTTTAGAAAGCTGGGATGATGTACATCATCCCTGTGCCACTCAATTCCACTCTAGATCTCTATATTGAGAGAAATCAGAGATGGAAGTTCTGTGGTGTTCATCATGAACTTGATAGATTTCAAAAATTGAATGCATAGAAATGATGCCTCTATTGAGAGGACTTCAGCCAACACAAGATCCAAGCAAATAGGTCAATGGATGATGAGATTCGAATGAAATACCAGTTGAAGAGCAAACTTGATTTCTGGACACTTGAGCTCGATTCCTTGCTTTCTTTGCTAAAACAGAAGATCAATGAGCTGAATGATGAAGGTTTAGAAGCTTTAGATCCAAGGATTCAACCAGATGTAGTTGAATTTTGGATCTGAAAAATTTGAAGAAAAATGGAAATAGCTTATTTGGTGAGGTTGGGGAATCACTTCAACAGGGTTTCAGGCACCTTTAGGTTGATTTTGAATGAAGCTGAGCACTTCTATTTATAGCAAAACAAACTGCAAGCAAGGTGAATTCTCATGTGCATGGAATTTGGACTCTTCGTGCATGGGCCTGTACAGGCGCGTGCAAAGCCCCAAAATGGATGGAAATGCAAGCTGAACTCATATGTCAATGATTTGGATGTGTAATTAGAGATGCATTGGCTTATGCATGAAGTTATGATGTGAATTCCATAATTGTGCCTAAATGTTCACCTCTTCGAAAATACCAATTGCCAAATCCAAACATGATCATGTGAGTAATGGTTGGAAAGGTTTTGATGTAAGGAACAATTGTTATGTTGGGCAAAAATCCATTTGAAGTGTGGACATTTGTGAAATTTGAGTTTAAAGTGCAAGGTGCATGACATGTGAAGGCAAGGTTTCTAAATTTGGCCAATGTTCAAGCCCTTCTGTTTTGATGATGCAAGCCTTAAATGAAACAATCTCCAACATAAAAGTTGTATATCTTTTCAATACAATCAAAATGGACTTAAATGTTGCATCATTTGGATGTTTTATGAAGGAGTTATGGGCACTTGAAGTTGGACTTTTTTGCCTTTTAATGCATTTGGCCCAAAATGACCTATAATGTCTTGCATTATCACATGTGTTTCCTTTGAGATTTTGAAATTTTGTTCAACATAACATTTGAAGTAGACACCTTAAGATTTCCAATTAATTTGATCCCACCTCAAAATCATAAAAAATGAATGAGTTATGTCCTTGGGAAGTTGACCCAAAATTAGGGTTTCAGTCAAAATGACCTATAATGTATTGGAATGGAAGATGGCCTTCCAAGCTTCAAAGCAATTTTTTATGAACATGAAAGTTGTTCATATTGTCCTTAAGAACACTTTTTCTTTTGGAACCATCTCCATTTAACCAACACGTAAAAAGTTAGGTCTCAATGCATTTCAAAATAGTTAGATGAATTGACTGATCAACTTCTCAAGTCCATGCCTCATATCTTGATGAATTGATGATTGAGGACACTCAAATAAGTTCAAATATGCGTTTAATGATGAATTAAAGAACTTCCCTTGATTGTATTTGATCATGGGCTGAGGTTGCTTCAAGAGCAAGGCATTATGGTGCACAGATGAATTAGGGTTTCTTTGGGGCACCAACTTCAAACCCTTTGACTTGCTTTGGTCAAAAATGATAAATTGAGATGCTAGGGAGGCATATTTGATGGATGATAGCTTTGGGAGCCATTACCATGCTTGCTATCATCTTCTCTTGGTCATATCTCTGCACAAAGGATCTCCTTGAAGCTCTTGACCTGGTGATTGCTTGAGCTACAAACAAAAGATGTTAGTGACATATTTTTGTGCTTTTGGTTAGTAAACAAAAATGAGAAAAGCAATGATATACACTTCAAGCATGCTTGGTGATCTCAAACCAATCAAAAGAGGTCCCACCCAAAGGCAAAGGAAACCAAGATGCTAATGATCCTTGAGGCAATGCAAATGCAATGTTATGATGCCATGAGGGATCTTAGGGACAAAATTGGGGTCTTACGGAGTCTCCTCTTGAAATTGTGAACTTTGAGCTGCCATTTTTTCAATGGAAATTTCCCAATCTGCTTTTCTTAGAACCTGTTGTTGAAATTGTTGTTGGGATTGGTGAAACTGCTGCTGGTAAGGTTGTTGTTGTGGTCGATATTGTTGTTGTGGTTGGATTTGATACTGGGTGGGCGCTTGCTTCTGAGCATTTCCTTGTTGGTCCTTCTAGGAAACATTTGGATGATTTTTCCATCCAGGATTACACGTATTGGAGTAAGGATTGTTCTGCTTCATAAAATTAATCTCTTCTACCTGTTGTGCAGTTGCCACACAATGCATGGCGAAGTGAGGTCCTCCACAAATTTCACAACTAATAGCTTGAATAGGTTGGGCCGGTTGCACTTGTGCCACCGTTTGAGTGTCAAGAGTCATTTTCTTGAGTCTTCTCTCTACTTCAGCTGTTATTTGATCTTCCATCTTCACAACTTGATTTGCTAGCTTGAGATCAATGATACCTTCAGGCTGACTTACACTGCGGTCATAGAGTTCCAGATGCTCATTTTCTGCAATGGCTTCAATGATTTTCTTTATTCCAGTGGCTGTTGTAAAATTTGTTGAGCCACCGGCAGCTGTATCTATGAGTTTCTTAGTCTTCATTCTAAGGTCATTCACAAAATTTTGCATCTGTTCAGTCGCATCCATGTTATGAGTAGGACATGCAACCAACAATCGCTTGAACCTCTTGTAAGCGTCTCCGAGTGACTCTCCTTCCTTCTGTTTGAAATTAACAATATCATATCTCTTGCGGATATACGCAAAAGTAGGGAAGTACTCATTCAAAAATGTTGTCTCCATTTGTTGCCAAGTTGTTATGCTTCCCGCGGGTAAAGAGTAAAACCATTCTTCGGCATCTCCCAAAAGTGTAAACGGAAACATCACCAACTTTTTAGCTTCCTCTGAGTTCCCCTCAATTTTTAACGATGCCGTCATGGTCAGAAATCTTTGTAAATGCTTGTTGGCATCTTCATTGATTTTTCCGGAGAACGGTCTCCTTTCGAGTTGACGAATCGTTGAAGGGTGTAGCTGAAAATGATCAACATTCACCGGTTGGTTTACAATTGTTAACCTTCCAGTAGGAGCATTTGCACCTCCATAATCACCCAGAAGTCTTTCCGCAGGAGGTGAAGCTTCAGCCATTGGTTCAGAAACGACTTCGGAGTCTTCTGAATGAACTGAAATAGCTTCTTCTTTTTCAGACTCAGAAACAATAGGGGTTTCTTCTGAAAGTTCCAGCCTAGCTTTTCGTCGTCTTGCACGTAATAATCTTTCTGGTTCTGCGTCAAAAAGAAATCCAGTTGAGGCCTTACCTCGCTTACACAGATTAGACAATTATTAGAATAAACAATAATACAGTTTTTTTTGCTGCAGAGCAACAAAATTCCAATCGAATTATTTTTCAACTTATACTTTGGAAGTCCCCGACAACGGCGCCAAAAACTTGATCGGTAAAATAGCAAGTGTACTATTCGCACCAATGTAGTAATAAAATGGGAGTTATCCCGAGTATCGATCTCGAGGACTGCATAATAAGTACCAATCTTTATAATAATTCAATTGAATAAAAGATCATAAGGGGTTTGATGAGTGTTTTCAAAGATAATAAGAACGAGAAATGAAAATATTAAGCGTATAAAAACTGATTGACCGATATGAGAAAGCATGCTAGGGCCAGATGTGTGAATTGCTTTGCAATATACTTCTTCCATATCATATAACATCTATGTTATAATTATTCAAAACCGATTCTCAAGAATTGTTTTCTCTAATTCCTTAGCCGAAAACCATTAACAGTCAATTTCAATCCTAATTCCTTAGTTATTCAAATTGATGTTACGAAATATGTAATTGATCAAGAATTAACGGTTACTACGGTTTGATCCTCATTCCTAAGTGATTAAACTGGAGTTTTATTATACAACAAGCGATAAGGCGATTTGTCCGACCTAAACCTTAACCAGAGATCAGAATTTCATTTGTCCGATAAAATAAAGCATTAGGAACGTTGTATAATAATTTGAATTAAGAAAACATCGATGATCATAAAAACATAGAAAAAGTATTCATACAGTAGCATCTCGGGGACACCCTCTAGCATTGGGGGGTCTTGCTTCTCATAATATTCAAAGACAGTAAATTATAAATTAGAGGTATTACAATTTATTATTGATGAAGGTTGATCTTCAATCTCTTCCGATCTTTAAGATCTCTTATCCTCTAAACACCTTGCACGCTCGCTTCTTCTTTCTGTCTCCTTTCTTCTACGATAAAAAAAGTCCCGTGCTCTATGCCAAAATTCAGACTAAATAGCTTCCAAACAACTAAAAACATTGCGAAATACCCAAACTGCCCTCCAGACGTACAAAGGGGTTAATACATGAAAAATCAGCAAATGGGGCGAAATGGCCAACACGGGTCGTGTAAGGTGACACGGCTGCTTGTGTTAGACTCACTGTAAGTCCAACCTCCAGCCCTTGTTGACACGGGTCGTGTCAACTGACACGGGCACCCGTGTCAGCCCCCTGGATTCTGGGTTCCACCAACTCTTTTCTGCACATGCTGACACGGGCACCCGTGTCAGCCCCCCGTTTTTGTCTTTTTTCGCTTTGCATGATGTCTTTGACCTCCATTCTTCCGGTACACACCTTTCGGACTTGTTATTGGACCTGGAAACCAAATAGTACTACACACAAACACATAAAATGCGACAAAAAGAGAAGAACTACTAATGCAACATAAAACAAGCGGAAATTTATAAAATGCGATAAACTTAAGAAATCACTAAAATAAAGAGAAAAATGTTACCGATTCTTGAAGATTCAATGTTGGATGGATGATGAAAACTAAGTGTAAATGGTGACCGATCAATGCCTCCTCCTCCAAACCCTTAGGCACTCAAGGACTATTTGTTTGTACTTATTAGTTCTAAGAGTTTTTGCCTCTAAGGCTTTTTGCTTCCATGTTTTCTTCTCTGTGTATCTTTCTGAACTTTAAATGAAATTTTGGTTAGCTTCTATGTTTCTGTTTCCTGTTTTACTTTGCCCTTTTTGAGTCTGACAAAAAGGGGGAGAAAGAAATAACAACTTACTAATGAAATAAAATATCTAACTCTCAGAATACACCGCTTACATTTCAATGTTATAAATATATTACGTTCTCTAAGTGTTTTTTACAGGATATATCTGAACAAGGAAAACTGGATAAGTATCTGAGAAATAAGAAAAGCAATCTAAGAAACTCTGGTAATAAAATCTCTAACCCTGAAAACCCCTTTGATACAAATAAACTAAAAATGTCTTAAGTATCAGACTTAGGGGGAGATTGTCAATCTCAGGGGGAGTAATACTTTATCTGACTCTGATTCATTTTTTAATCTGTATCTTGTAAAGTACCATTATTTCATCAGAAGTCTAAGTTTTTGTCATCATCAAAAAGGGGAGATTGTTAGAACAAGATTTTGGTTCTGTAATATATCTCTAAGTTTTGATGATAATAAAGAATGAAACAATTTGGTACCCTAACAAATTTATCTAAGTGTGTAGGATTCTAAGGAAAATTAAATCTGATGAGAACAATATCTGACAACTAACGAAGTATGGGACAATTAATCTAGCATTGAAGTGATGAGAACAATATCTGACTTCAGACAAGAACTCTTCTGAATAAAGCCGTCATTGAATCTTACATCTGAAGACTTTAAAGACGTGTACATCTAAAGACTCTGAAAACTGCACACCTGAAGATTTTGAAGACTTGCACACCCGAAGGCTCTGAAGACTTTATATTTGAAGACTCCGAAGACTTCACATCAAAAGACCTCTATCTGAAATTCAGTCAAGATAACACTGAAGACTACCTATCAAACAACTATCTGAAGAATACAAGCTCTGCTCGAAGACTCTGAACTCCGCTCACTCTGATTCACACCAAATAAATCATCTGACTCATCAAAATCAGAAACTTAATCAAGAAGTATTCTAAGTATGGCACGATTTTATATAAGGATAGTATTGACTATGCTCCAAGACTTCTATGGAAAGGACAAGAAAATTAATGTTATTAAGCCCCATAATTGGTAAGATATCTCCATCAATTTTCTCTCCAACGACATCATCTCCAAGCTCTATATAAAGGCCTCACTATCATCATACCAAAATACAAAGCTATCACACAAGAATTCTACAATACACATTGAACAATATATTGAATACTTGCTATTGTAAAATTCAGTAACCATACAAGAGTTGTTGCCCACAATGTGATCATTGATCATTTGTTCTTAATTGTTGTCATAATGCTTGTCTAGAAGCACTTAACATACACTTGCAATTCTCTATAGTTGTTGTGGTTCCTCAAGTGACTTGTGAAGTCTGTAGACTTTAGAGGACTAAGAGATTACTGAACTCTTAGACGATTGTTGTAAACTTTCAAGATTATTGAATTGAGTCCTTATTGAAGACAAAATCACCTTGGTTGGGTGGACTGAAGTAGCTTTGATTTTCAAGCGAACTAGGATAAGTTCCTTGTGTTATCTGCTTTTATTTTCGTATGTGTGGTGTTGCCAAAAAAATTATTTACTATGAAAACAATTCAACCCCCCCTCTTGTTTTTTTACACCTTCAGTAGGATGCATAGTAATTTTCGTTATCTTGCATTCTGACATGCCAAACTTCTTCAAAAGTTCTTTGGTATATTTACTATAATCGATATATGTTCATTATGGACTTTGATTAATATGGATACCCATAAAGAACTTAAGTTCTCCCACCAGACTCGTCTCAAACTCTGTCTACATTGACTTAGCAAATTCCTTGCACAAGTAACATTAGTAGAACCAAATATGATATCGTCCATATAAATTTGAACAACAAAAATATCATTTTTGAATGACTTACAAAACAAAATTGTATCATCCGTCCCTCTGGTAAAATCATTTTCTAAAAGAAAATTGCTTGGTCTTTCATACCATGCTCCAGGAGCTTGTTTCTGCCTATACAAAGATTTCTTAAGTTTGAAAATGAAATCTGGGTTTTTATGACTTTCAAAACTAGGAGGTTGGTGTACATACACTTATTTATTTATGTAATCATTCATAAATGCACTTTTAACATCCATCTGATACAAGATGATGCTATGATTAACAATAAAAGAAATTAAGAGACGAATAAACTCTAACTTGGAAACTGGTGCAAAGGTCTTAGTATAATCAATCCCCTCTTATGGATTGTAGCCTTGTGCAACCAATCTGGCCTTGTTTCTTACCACTTCTCCTGGTTCACTCAGCTTGTTTCTGAAGACCCATTTTATCCCAATGACATGAGTTCTTTTTGGTCTAGACACAAGAGTCCACATATCATTTCTGGAGAATTGGTCCAATTCTTCTTGCATTGCCGGAATCCACTAAGTTTCCAGAAGTGATTCATCAACAGATATAGGTTCTATGAGGGAGACCAAACTCATAAGCGTCTCTTTAGAAGGTTTGAATGATGATCTAATTCTGACTGGTTCAATTTTATCTCCCATAATCATATCTTTAGAGTGTGAGGATCTTTGTCTGTGCTTCTTCAAATGAGTCTGAACTTGAATAGCTTCTGTTTGAACAGTTTCAGAGTATTTAGTCTCAGATTCCCCGGCTTCTGATTATTTACCTTCAGATCCTGAAAAAGTGACCTCCAGATCTGCAAACTTCTCAACTAGCTTTGACTTTTCAGGGTCAAGCTTGTCATCAAATCTAACATGAATTTATTCCTCAATAATTCGTGTTTATGCGTTATATACTCTATAGCCCTTAGAGCGTTCAACATATCCTAACATAATACACTTTTATGCCTTAGAATCAAACTTGTTCATGTTGTCTTTAGTTTTCAAAATAAAAGAATCACAATCCAAATGGTGAAAATATGAAATATTGGGTTTTCTTTTCTTCCACAATTCATAAGGAGTCTTAGAGAGGTCCTGTTCTGAATGTAAAACATGTTATGTTGACTGCCTCTGCTCAGAAGTGCTTAGTCACATTAGTCTCATTGATCATGGTTCTTGTCATCTCTAGCAAAGTCCTATTATTCCTCTCTCTAACTCCATTTTTTGTGGAGTTCTATGATAGGAGAAATCATGGGAAATTCCATTCTCATCAAAGAGTTTCTCAAAAAAATTATTTTCAAATTCTCCACCATGATCACTTCTGACTTTAAAAATTCTAAAGTCTTTCTCATTTTGCACTCGAGAGCAGAAGGTAGAAAACACAAAATTTGACTCATTCTTGTGTCTTAAGAATTTAACCAATGTACATCTGTTGTAGTCATCTACAATGACTAAACCATACTTCTTGCCATTGACAGAAGCAGTTTTTACTGGTCCAAAAAGATCAATATGCATAATGGAGCTTTATATTTTTAAGGTCAGAAAGTTTGATTTTATAAATATTATTTTTCCTCTTACCAATGAAAATAATAGAGTCATCCTTTTGAGTAATAGCTTTAGAAGACTTTTGATTAAATATTATATCATAACCATTGTCACTTAATTGACTTACGGACAATAAGTTATGCATTATTCCTTCAACTAATAAAAATTAGTAATATAAGGGAGAGAACTGTTACCAAATGTTACGAAGCCTATGATTTTCCCTTTTTGATCACCTTCGAAACCCACTAAGCCACCTGGCTTAAGTTCTAGTTCTTGAAACATATGCCTTCTTCCCGTCATGTGTCATGGGCACCTAGAGTCTAGGTACCATGATTGGTGTTTCAATTGAATTGCTAATGATGTCTGCAACGTATATTATCTTGTCTTTAGGTAACCACATCTTTTTGGTTCCTTTCTTGTTAGTTCTCCCAGAGTTCTTAGAGAACTTGGGTCTCAGTGCAGAATAATCATTTTGAGTATAAGCATAAGATAAATGGGAGTGTAGAGCTTTTGGTTTTACCTTAGATTTTGAAATAGGTTTTTCTTGAGGCACATAAATAATTCCTCTTCTTCCATTTATGATAACTCCATAGGTCATTGAAGTCATCTTGCTTCTATCCATGTTTCTAGAAAGAAATGTCTGAAAATATTTGTCATATTTCTTTATGACAGTTTCAGAACTCACAAAAGCTTCTGAAAGAATTTCTTCCTCAAGTTTAGAACTTTTAATTTGAAGAGCAGAGTTTTCATTTTTCAGTATAAAGTTCTCTTCATTCAAAGTGGAAAAATATTTCTTAAGCTTACTATATGCTTCAGATTCAGATACATTGACTTGTTTCAGATCTTTGTATTAGTTCTGAAGCTTCTGATACTTTTCCAGAATTTCAGAAAGACAAGATTCTAATTCAAAGAGAGATAAGTTAGGAAACACCTCTTAATAGTTTGACTCATATTCTGATTCTGATTGGATCTTTTCATCAGGTGCTTATGTGCTTTTCATCAGCGCCACATTAACTTGCTCTTCCTCAGAGTCATCTTCTGAGAATTTAGGATCATCCGAGGTTGCCATCAGATCTTTCTTTTTTCCTCTAAAGTCTTTCTTCTTTGGTATGTATTTCTTCAGCTTTAGACACTCATTCTTGTAGTGATCTAGCTCCTTGCACTCAAAACAGATAACGTCCTTGCTAGCACCTGACTTCTTCAGTCCAGATGTAGACTCATATCGATCACCTATCCTTCTGGAGATTCTAAACTTGCTTTGTATTTTCTTCTAGAGTTGATTAACACGTCTGGAAAGAAGAAACAATTCATCTTCTTCTTCAGAGTCTTCTTCATAATCCACTTCTTCTTCAGCTTGTAAGGCTTTAGTTTTTTCAGACTTTCCCATGGATTTCAGAGCCACAGATTTTAATTTTCTTTGAGGCTCATCCTCTTCAAGCTCTATCTCGTGACTTCTTAAATAACTCACAAGTTCTTCAAGAGTTTTGTTGTTCAGATCCTTAGAAAGTTTCAGCGCAGTTACCATAGGCCTCTATCTCTTAGGTAAGCTTCTGATAATTTTCTTCACATGATCTGAAGTTAAGTAACCTTTGTTCACAACCTTCAGTCATGCAACAAGATTTGAAACCTTGAAAACATGTTCTCAACAGTTTCATTATCTTCTATCTTGAAGGATTCATACTTTTGTATCAAGGCAAGTGTCTTGGTTTCTTTAACTTGAGAGTTTCCTTCATGAGTAATTCTCAGGGAGTCAAATATAGACTTTGTCGTATCTTTGTTTATGATATTTTCATACTCAGTGTATGAAATAACATTCAACAAGATGGTTCTAGCTTTCTGATGATTTTTCTTTCCTCCTTGTTACCACTATAGTCAAACTTGATTACAACATAAAAACCAATTGTCAATGTCTTCTTGAGTAATACTGATTAAACCCTGGTCACTCGAGGAAATACAATCAAACAGATTGAGATACAAAGTGTATTTACAAAGTGGCTCTAAGAAAGCAGAATACACAAATGAATTACAAGTATATCACACAAAATATATTCTATGAAGAGTATGAACAAAAGTTTTTGTGTGTGTTTTTTTTTCTCTTAAATGTTTCACAAAGTGCATTGTTCACGTATATGATAATTTCTTTAGAATGTGTAGAACTTTTCCATTATTCCAAGTCTTCTTTATATAGACAATGAAGAGATACGTTGGAGGGAAAAATTGGAATACCAAAATGCAGTTGTATCCTTGCATAACTCTTGTGAAAATGGGAGGCAAAATGGTACAATAGTACAATCCTTAGCTCACAAAATCAATATAGTGGAGGAATATTTGATCTTGTATTGTGTACTATTTTTCTCACATAAAACCTTTTGATCTTATCTTCAATATTCAAAAACTTATTATATATAGATGATGAAGCATGCATAAGAGAAGAGTAAGACTCTGGTTGAGAGAATCTTCATAAACTTTGATCTTCAGAGTCTTGATCCAGTTTATCAAAACTTGGTCTTCAAAGTCTTGTGACACAATTCAGAGTTGTTTGAGCGCATGGCTTCAGGACATAACAACTTTAGAAGCTTTAGAGTAATAAAGCTTTGGATGAGCATAAATCAGAAGCGTTGAGTACAAAATCCAGAGTTTGATTATCTTGTAAATCACATATCTCAGCATTAGAGTGCATTATGTTTAGAATCTGATGACATCACCTGTCATTCACTCAGAGTCAGAACTTATATCTAGTATCTGCACACTAAGCAAAATGATTAAGGTACAAAATTATTCTCTAAGAGTATATGATTTGTTATCATCAAAATATAAGATTAGATGAAAAACCAAATCTTGTTCTTACACTCTATTGGATTGAATCGTCTTTTCAGTGAAGCCACTTTAATGCAGATGATGTGAGTGGAGGAATGGGGACAAGTACAGGTGAAATGAACTTCCAGCTCAACCCATTCACACATTTTCCTTCTTTCTCATGTGAAAGAAATGTGAGGAGAGAAAGAGAAATGATATATATATATATATATATATATATATATATATATATATATATATATATATATATATTCATTTCCTTTCTAAAAGACAATATCCTCTTCGCTTAATTTGGAATTCCTATTATGCCTTTTGTTTTATTGAGTGGAATCCTTTCTCCAACCTTAATTAAGTCATCACTTAATTTAATATTCCATATGAGACCACTGAAAAATGATCAAAACACCCTTATGATAAAATAACTATTTTACCCCTAAGTCTTTAAATCCTATTATATTTCATATGAGACCACTGAAAAATGATCAAAACACCCCCTATGATAAAATGACTATTTTATCCATAAGTCTTTAAATCCTATTAATAAATAGGCAAGAGGGTTTTCTAATTAATATTCAAAATCGGATATCACACTATCTATTATAGATCATGGGTAAGATAACAATTTTGGTTCACTTTAAATATCTTGAAATTACAAGTACATTCATAAATATTATTTCGATTAGTCATTTTAGTTCTCATATTTATTTTGAAGTTGTGTAATGTGTTTTTATTTGGTTTATTTAGTCAATAAAATTACTAAAAAAAAACTATAGATGTGTTTACAATTGATACTTTAATTATAGTGAAAGCATTTCACTTATTCATATATAAACTAAAATGGTTGTTTGCTCTTTATTAGATACTAATGAGAATTTTTAATAAATCATCATCACATTCTCATGATTGATATGCATTCACTTTGACCCTACATTAATTTGAATTTATACATAAATATTATTCTCACCTCATATGTTCATTATTCCTATCGTAAAAGGTTATTAAAGAAATAAAATGCAATAAAAGATTGATAAAAACTAAGATACTTAAATAAGTGATCTAAAAGGACAAATCCACATATGGTTATATGAAAAGACATTTCATAATGACATTAATCAATTTCATGAAGCATTTCTTACAGCTTCATAGTTACTAAACAAATCATTATAAATTGATACAAAAAATAATGTTTGCATATGAAAATTAGAAAAAATATGCTTGAAACTCTCAAATTTATTTATGTTATGGTCATATTTTTTCCCTTAGTTTTTGTTGTAAGTATTGTAACCGCTGGTAAGTATTTTTTTTTCTCATTCTTTTAATGATTTTTTACATTGTATAAAACTATTCATTAACACTCTTTCTTCTTGTTTCACATTATAGGAGAAGTTTTCGTTTGTAATAGAGACGATAATTGCCATTTTAATTTGTGCATGTTTCCATTGATACCTACGTGTATAGATAATGCATGTCTTTGCGCCAAAAGAATACTGTTAAGTGAAAAATTATTTGTGTTACTTCTAAGCCTATAACTTCTTATACAATATTAAAATTACTTTCCTATTTTAATTTATGTTATTTTGATATTTCAATTTTCTTTACAGGCACTGAAGAATGTTTATTATATTAGGCAAATGTTGTCATATATATGTTTGATTTTAGAAGATATTGAGAACAACAATGTCACCACATGGTTAAAATTATTATTTCTATGAATGAAGTTCATATACAAAGAGAAAAGAGGGAGATAATATGAATAGCATAAATCATAGATTTATAAAATCTAGCTAAATTTTCTACTTTAGGATAATGCCATTGATCTTTCTATCCCTTTTTTTCCATGTATCTGAGTCTTTTATAAAAAAAAATTGTTTAATTTAGAAGATTAGGATCTGTTGTGTTTGTAGAAGAAGGGAATTTCTATAACTGCAGTTGTCATACATACGAATTCCTTCTTAAAACGTTTTGTTTTTCCATTGTGAGTCACTTAAGTTTCTATTGTGACAATCGATCCCACTATTTTTTCTCCCCTCTCATATTGTTTTCTCCCTTTTTACTTTTTTG
Source organism: Lathyrus oleraceus (assembly GCF_024323335.1). NCBI lineage: Eukaryota > Viridiplantae > Streptophyta > Magnoliopsida > Fabales > Fabaceae > Lathyrus > Lathyrus oleraceus. The sequence continues at coordinate 151,587,150 of NC_066580.1, forward strand.
TTGTTGTTAATTTCTTCTTATTTATCCTCCACTATGAATTGTTTTGGGGGTTACTCAACAGATTATTAAAGTTCAACTTTGGATAAATATTTTTTAATGAGAACAAACTTTTATGAAAAATTGTATTTTACTATTTGTTGATAATTATTGTTGATTTTGAGCTTTGGTGTTTTATTAAAAACTTAATCATTTTAGAGTAAAATATCTTTGAGAAAAATGGGTGACAACTCAAATGCTAATGTTGAAAAATTTAATACTCCTTACTCAATCAAACCTCCTATGTTTCTTAGAGAAAGATTTATATTTCCTAGAGAAAGATTTGGCTATTGAAAAGATAAATTATTTAATTTTTTTCATATCCAAAAACTCGGAACTATGAAGTTTGGTTGTTTAAGACTACAAACATCCTAAAGATGTTGAAGCCAATGGTATGAATATGCTTGTTATAAATCAGAAGAAAAAAAAAGGAATTCAAGTAACAGCATAAGTTTTCTTACGAATTTTATTACCTCAAATAGTATGAAAAGATTCCAAACAATGAATCAGAGTGCGTGCGTGTGTGCGTGCGTGTGTATGTATGCGTGCGTGTGTGCGTGCGTATGTGCGTGCACGTGTGTGCGTGCGTGTGTATGTATGCGTGCGTGTGTGCGTGCGTATGTGCGTGCACGTGTGTGCGTGTGTGTCTGTGTGTGTGCGTGGGGGACGCAAATAAAAGAGTTCAAAGTAAATTCTTTAGTAAAGGAGAGTAAAATCGATTTGAATGAAAGACATAGAATCCATATTTTCTAGATTAAAAATTTTTAGTATCTGGACTTAAATATTTGAATAAAATATATATTATTAGAGATCTTGTAAAGAAAATTCTCAAGTATCTCCCAAAGAAATGGAAACCAAAGAAAACTGCTATTAAAAAAAGAAAATACTTAATTATTTTAGTTCTTGAAGATCTCTTAAACTCAGAGTCATAAGATAAATCTTAATCAAGATCTCATAAACTCAGAGTCATAAGATAAATCTTAATCAAGAAGAACTATAAAGGAAGCCAAAATCAATTTCTTTGAAGTATAAAATTAAGAAATTATAGGCTATGACTATGCATAGTGAAAAATATGATGATGAAGATTCTCCATAAGTGTCATACAATGATAAACTTCCATTCATATGATGAAAGGTGAAATGTCCATAGACGATAAGGAATAAGATATTCCCAAACAAGGAATTCAAGTATTCTAAAGAAACATTAGACAAGAAGGAAGTTGAAAGAAGGTTGTTTGCTATAAATGCAAAGAAATTGGATATTTCATATACGAATGTTCTAACCCGGAGAAAAAGATATCCAATAGAAGTGGATATAGTGGGAAAATGAAAGGTCTCATGACTACATGGGTTGAATTTAACTAATCCTCAAATGAAGATGAGGAACATGCAAATGTGTCTCTAACGGTTCTTATATCCTCTCGTGTATAACTAGATTACACAACATATGATGATAATGAAGATGAGATATTTTCTAAGTTATCTAATGATGAACTTGTTATTATTGTAAGTGAGTTACTTGTAACTATTCACAAAATGTTTGAAAAATATAAAGGTCTAAAAAAACCTATAATCACTCATTAGTGTGTCACATAACTTAGGAGAAAGAGATTGTTATTTTGAAAAATGAAAATAATTCACTAAAAATTCCAACATCTCAATCTTATACAACAATTGAGTGTAACTCTAAAAAGTATGGAGTTGTTTTTCAAGAGATCTTGGCTAAAAGCATATATAAAAAAATGGCTTTATTAATCTATGGGGTAAGCAGGAACATCGAGAAAGAGTTAGGATATGTTGACGAACATTTGATCAAAGTTCATGATCCTAATGCTCTATGATCTTACTATTTCAAAGGAGGTCACAATCAAGAACTTATCCTACATTGAAAAGACAATAAACCTCCAATAATTAACCAGTGAGAACTCAAGAATATATGAGTACCTAAAAATAAAATGGTGTAGATTGAACATATGTTTAACAATAAACTTATAAAACCAATATTGGTTCTTGGACAATGGATGTTAATGCCACATGACGAGAAAAAAGTTTATGTTCCAAAACCTAAAGATGAAGGATATAAGCATAGTTGGTTTTGGAGGAAACTAGAAGAGAAATATCATAGGACTTGGAAAAATTGGTAACATGGTGGAAAACGGGGATGTCCGCCCCTTTAGGCCTGCCTCACAAAAACTACAAAAAAATCATAGTGAGGCGGGGCGAGTATAGTTGAGGGAACGAGGCTAAAACCTTGACCTGCCCTGTCAAAAATGAGAGTGGAGTGGACCAACATGCATTACACCTTTAGAGCTTACAATTGCAAAATTTAATGTTAATTCTTGTGCTCGACATGGAATTAATGGGGGTAACGACATCTAATCTTAATTTTCTTTTGCTTTTATGAGGTCATTATGCCTATACTCTCCTTTGGTATTTCGGAGCTAATGTTAGTCTGGTCTTTTGACTCTTTTCGATGCAACTATTTTATGATGTTCTTAATATTGTGGTGTAATTCATGAGTAAGAGGATTTTACTCGTGTTGTGTTACAAGTTAGTTTTTTGCAACACAAGTCAACTAAAGAGTTACTTGTCTATACGGTTAGTTTGGATAGTTAGCCTTCTAATGGCTTATATATAGGTCGATCATGCAATTCGGATTGTTAATCACTCAATAGAAAATATGCCTAACATGATTGATTTGCAAATTTTTGTTTTCTTATCTTTATTTATTTCTATCTAAAATGTAGCATTACAAGTTATCCCCAAAATTGGTATCATAGAGCACTAGTTTGATTAAGCTTTAATCAATTGCAAATGGAAGCACAACCTCAAACCAACTCCTACCAAATCTACCAGTGTTCAAACGAACACTATGATATATGGTGCACGCAAATGAGAGTTATATTCAAATTTCAAGATGTTATTGAAATTGTGAATGATAGCTTGCCTGCATTGGAATCCAATGCAGTTGATACACAAAAGGTTGTTCATTGTGAGTCTGGTAAGAAGGATGGAAAATGTTTGTTCTTGATCCATTAGTGTGTGGATTCGAATATCTTTGAGAAATTATCAAATAATAAACGACTAAGGGTGCATGGGATACACTGAAGAAGTTATACGGTAGTGGTGAAAACTTAAAGAAGGTGAAGCCATAGTCATTGAGAAAGCAATATGAGAATACAATGATAAATGATGGTAAAGCAGTTGAGGATTTCTTCTCAAGATTGGTGTTTATAATCAATCAAATGAAAAAGTATTGAGAGCTTTAACTTCCAAATTTGATCATATAGTCATGGTAGTCGAAGAATCCAAGAACCCTTCTGAGATGAAGCTTAAAGAATTTCAAACCTTATCGATGGCTTATGAGATGAGTTTGAAGTAGGACATTATGAGAAAGTAACTTGATTAGATTGGGTCAGTTGCTTGATAAAAACTATACCATGAAGCTAGAGAAAAAGGAACTTAATGTGTTTGATGTAAATGCTAAACTAATTTTGAAAGAAACTCTATCAAACACATAACTTTCAAAATCATGATCAATATGCTTGACCATCAATCTCTTGCATCAATAGTTACTTATGATCTGAATATGGTGTACATGAAGAAAATGATGTATGGTATTTCTCAGATTAAAATACCAAAGCAACTATGTGAAGAATAATGTGTAGCGAAGCAAGCAAAGAAGTCATTCCAGCATGACTTTTCTATGAAGTCAATCAAAAATTGGAGATTGTCTAATCAAATATCCGTGGATCATTTGAAGTGAAACCAATGGTAAGCAAATTCTATTTTCTAACCTGAACAAATGAATTAACCAGGTATATGTGGATTTAGTTGATTGAGAAGAAAAGTGAAATATTCTTCTAGTTAAAGAGATTTAAGTTGTTGGTTGAAAAACATATTAATCGTAGCATCAAGAAATTAAGACCTTATGGAAGAGGGAAATACATTTTCAATGAGTTTGTACAATTTTGTGAGAAAGAAGGTATTGATGATGAAATTATAACTCCTTATATAATAATAATAATAATAATTTTTACTGCATAATCATGATATATATTTAAATAGTTTTAAATCACTCATGTGTTTCTTCAACCAAAATAAGATGTATTCTTTGCATGTAATATGCATCCATCATATTGCCTTTATTTATTAAAGTAGACAATTTTAATCCTGAAGTGACATTGTTGTTCTCCATGTATTCTAAAGACATGCACAAGTACCAACGCTTGCAAAATTTATCTTAATAAGCTTCACTGCCTATAAAATTAAAATATCGAATAATAAAATAAATTAAAAAATACGAAAGTAATCACAAGATTAATAGAATTTATGATCATATGTTAGTGAAACTATAGCATTAGAATTAGAAGTAACATATTATTAATTTTCAACTTACCAAATTTGTTTAACACAGGTACATTGATCATTAACACAACTCCCTCTCAAAGGATATGGACACAAATCATAGCACATGAAGTCAGAAAAACAAGGGATGTACATGTTAAATCTTGTGATAAAAAATAAGAAGTTAAGAGAGAAAGGAGATGAAAAATATGCATATGGTAAAGAAAAGAGTATTTGAAAAGGATGAAAGAAAGGGCATATACCGTACAATCTTAAAATAAAAATGATTCTAGCATAAATGGAATTTAATGTGTTAGTCATATTTTTCTTCGTTTAAATCAAGTGTAGTTTATGTTTACTTCAACTAAATAGTTTTTTTTTTGCCATTAAACAATTACAAAAGAAGTATTTCTAAGATTTGAGTATATACTTAAAATATCTCTTAGGTACATTGGTGTGTTGTTCATGTCTCTTTAGCTCACTCAATTATTGTAAGGATACAATAATATTTTTTTACCAATATTTTATTTATTTTCTAGCTTTTCATATAATTGATAAAAGAAAAAAAAATATTTAAAGGAGAATAACAATTTTGAACAATGACAAAGTTAGTTTGAAGAATAATTTTTTTATAAACAAACAAATTTGAATTGATGAAGAGTATAAAGATTACTCAATCCATAATACAAATTTGAATTGATATAAAAGAGTTACACAAGCTAAGAAGCATTAATACTCATAATAGTGCATATGTACTCTTGACTGAGAAACCAGAATTGCCTTTTCACCAAACATATGAATTTTCTAGATCATCTTCAAGTTGAATTTGCATAAGGATACCCTACCGGTCTTCTATTTGACTTTCTTCTTCCAGATAAAGAGTTACCTTGGACACACATATGTTCCAACACCAAAAATTCACACGTCCCCACAAAAATTCACGTAGTAATTTGATTATCTCTTTTATGATAATCTTACAGGCTTTGTAAAAAAGAGAAGTTGTATAATGGTATGGTTGACATGACTGCATTTATGTTGTAACAAATGTTGGTTTGATTTTTGAGAGAAATAAAATATAACTAATAATAAAACAATTGTATATTTTGGCTTTTGTTTCTACAATATTTAATTGTAAATAATAGTAGTAGTTGTTAGTAGAGGTTTGTTCGAGTAGTCTTTGATGGTTTTAAAAATGGTTGTTGATGATTGTTAGAGTAATAGTCGACGATGGTGATCAAAGTCGTGGTCGGTGATCTTGATCACAACGGTTGTCGGTTGTAAGACCCCAATTTTGACCCTAAGATCCCTCATGTTATCTCATCGTATGCACTGACATTGGGATTACACCTTGACATCCTCCTTACCCCTCATTTATTGGGTTTGCATTGGGAGAGATCACCAAGCACATTTGATTGTATCATACTTCATTTTCTTTGTTTACTAACCAAAATACCAAAAATATGTCAATGTATAGTTCGTTGCTTTTGTAGGTAGTATGTATGCTCACCCATGCTCTATCAAGCTCATATATAGGGTTTAAAATCCTCAATGCAAGGAGCTCAATCAAGAATTTATTTATATTGGATCTAAGCATCATATATGGATCCCCATGTTCTTCACATGTTATTTTGATCAAGAAACATCAAGAGTTTGAAGTTTTTTTTCCTTGGAAACCCTAGTTCATCTGGGTATCTTGTGTGACTTCTTCAACATATTTCTTCAACAATTAATCAAATATTTCAAGGGATACTTCACATTACATCATCTTATGCATATATGATCTTCCATGAGTCCCAAAAGGCAAGAGAATATCATGCTAGCAAGATGGTTCATGGTGGTTGACCAGAGGAAGTCAACTAGTCAAAACTGGGATTCCCTAGACCCTATATCCTACAATTTTTGTCATATGAAAATGATTCCAAGAGAAAAGTTACTCTAAATGACATTTCAAACAACTTTCATGTTGAAGTCAAGAGATAGTTTTGCTTGGAAAGTAATTTTTATGGTGAAAGATTATAGGTTATTTTGTCTAAACCCTAGTTTGGAGGTCAACTTCCCAAGACCATAACTTGCTCAATTTTCTTGATATGAAAGCCATTCAAATTCCATGATTAAATTCGAGATGTCTAATTCAACTTTTATGTTTGGAGGAAGTGTAAATTCAATTTGCAAATGCATGTGCCAAGAGGAAATATTATAGGTCATTTTGGGCCAATACCATTGAACAGGTGATTTTCCTCAACTTCTAAAATGCATAACTCCTTCATACCAAATATAAATGAGGTTAAATTGGTGACCAAATTGAAGAGGTTTTGAATAGCTACAACTTTTATGAAGGAGTATTTCTCATTTGAAGTTCATAGAAAAAGTTATTCAAGGTGGAAGAAGTGAACATTTGACTTGGGACTTAGAAAATTTTCAAATATGTTTGATTTCCCAAACTTCCACATCAAAATTCATCATGATCCAAGCTTCAAATAAAAAACCTGTCCAACATGAAAGTTGTTCCCTTGATCTTACCTTTCCAAAATATCTAAGTTCTTCTCATTTGGATCAAATTTGAGGGACTTGCGCATGGCTTTATTACGGGAATTGTTTTGGCAAGATTGGATTTCAAATGTTCAAATTCTTTTGCATGCTTACACATGATGCATTCAATACTCTTTGTGCATGAATTAGAAGTGTATTTCATCTTCCTCAAGGCCCAAATCATTGCCCATGCATCCATGTAAGGAGGTTTCTAAAATTGTCCAAATTTCAAGTGGTGCAAATATCGTGCATTGCCTATTTAAACAAACTTAAGGCTTTAGATTCATCATCAACACCTTACCCAAGCTTTGCTAGACCATTTCAAACCCTCACTGCCATAGAATTTTCTGAGATTTCTCTTGAAATCGAGCTTGAACTTCACCTTCTGTTTGGAAGTTCAAACTCCAGAAATTCACTTCCCTTTTCATATCATTTGGTTTCTACAAGCAAGAGGAGGAGAAAACAATCAAATTCAGATCAAGATCAAGTGGAATTGGATCAACTCGAAGGTGATTTTTCAGAAACTTCTTGTAATACCCCGTATTTCCTTAAATGCCTAAATTCCTATTAATTGAGATCAATTGAGTTCCGATGTGCTCTAAAAGTTGCCGATTGGGATAAATAGAGTAAATAGTGAGTTCAGGTTGACTTAATTAATATTAATTGGGACTGACCTTTTATTAATTGGGACATTTTGGTAACACTAATAATGGGTCAATAGCTCTGGTAGAACAAATATTAAAAGTATGGTGCCACTTGAGATATTTGTTACTACCTATAACCACTTACTAACCACATATATTTCTCATGGCCAATTGCTTATGATCTTTGACTCACTCACCACCACATGTTATTACCACTTATCACCTACCATAAGCTACTTCACTTTCTCTATGTATCAGAAAGGTTAGTATGGAAAGAAGTAAGTCAAGGGAAAGGTAGAAGAAGAGGAAACAAGGCTAGTGGAGAAGAAGAAGAAGAAGGAAAAAGCTTGGAACCAACACCAAGTCACATTGCAGGACGAGAAGTTAAGGTATTAAGGAATAAGGAGATTCCTCTCGTTAAGGTTAAGTGGGATGAATCACATTTGGGCGATGCTACCTGGGAACTAGAGTCAAAAATGCGAGAAGCTTAACCTCATCTCTTTTAGGTAATATTTAAATTCGAGGACGAATTTTTATTTAAGGGGAGGAGGATGTAATACCCCGTATTTCCTTAAATGCCTAAATTCCTATTAATTGAGATCAATTGAGTTCCTATGTGCTCTAAAAGTTGCCGATTGGGATAAATAGAGTAAATAAGGAGTTTAGGTTGGTTTAATTAATATTAATTGGGACTGACCTTTTATTAATTGGGACATTTTGGTAACACTAATAATGGGTCAATAGTTCGGGTAGAACGAATATTACAAGTATGGTACCACTTGAGATATTTGTTACTACCTGTAACCACTTACTAACCACATATATTTCTTATGGCCACTTGCTTATGATCTTTGACTCACTCACCACCATATGTTATTACTACTTATCACCTACCATAAGCCACTTCACTTTCTCTATGTATCCGGAAGGTTAGTGTGGAAAGAAGTAACTCAAGGGAAAGGTAGAAGAAGAGAAAACAAGGCTAGTGGAGAAGAAGAAGAAGGAAAAAGCTTGGAACCAACACCATCATCTTCATCCTCATCTCATCTTCCACAACTTCCCCTCTTCAATTTCTTAAGGTGGGTTCTAGTTAGAAACCCTAGATTTCTAGAGGATTAGGGTTGTAAAATTATAGACAAATCATGAAAATCCATGTTATATGATGAATATTTTCTTGCTCTTGTTGAATTCCATGAACATGTGCCTTGATGTGTTCTTATGATTGTTATGATAACATGATTTGTTATGGTTGTGTTTATGATGTTGAAATCTTTGTGATTATGGCCTTGGAATCCTTGTTATACATGTGTATATGAGCAAGTAATATGATGAGTTTTGTTGGAAGAAGAAGTGGATGGTGTGTTAGAAAAGAAATAATATAGGAAATGGTGTCTGTAAAGTGGAAATGTGAAAATGTGAGTGGACCAATCGATTGGTCCCTGTCATCAATCGATTGACGACCCTTTATTTTGCAGAAAAAAGTGTAATTTTAGCAGGATCAATCGATTGACACTGCATTATAATCGATTGCACAAACTTTCTGTATATGAACGGTGGAAATTTTTTAGTGAGCTAATCGATTGACACTCAGGATCAATCGATTGATCCTTAGCAAATTTTGAAAAACAGAAATATCAGAGGAACCAATCGATTGGGCTTCCCCAACCAATCGATTGACTTAAGTTAAAAACTTCAAAATCCATTTCTTAAGTGTTTCTAAATGAATTCTTCCAACCATTAATCAATTGTGATGCTATGCTTATGTTGAATACATGCTAATGGTGAAAATTATATGATGAATCTAGTGAGTTAACCTAGGATTGAAATTAGGTCATGAGTTAGGTTTACAACCTAGATAATATGAGAATACAGTATTCTTTCGTACGATGCTTATGTGGAGGTCGTGGATGAATTGTTGCCATGATTGAGAATGAGACGCATTATATGGAACATGCCATGCTATTATTTATGTATTATCGTGAATGAAGTCACCTGTGATTGACGGATTTTGTTATGGTTCGAGGAACCAATGATTTGTGAAACCGATCATGTATTCAGAATGTGTATTTTCTGTGATGGTGCACATCTCTATTTGGTATGCTTAGATGAGTAAGCATTGGGATGTGAGACTGATGATTCGAGCCTCAATTGGATTCCCATACAATGAAAGAGACCCTAAGTGGGTTAAATTCCTATACGGGTGACGGACGCTTGAACTGGGGATTAAGCCTCATAGAAGACCCGATATCCACCGCGAAAGTCGAATCATACGAGCATGCATGAACCGGGCCTGGCTTAGACGTAAGTCCATTTGGGAATTGATGTTTCGTGATCTGAATAATGATCTTGGTTGAGTTGTGAGAACTCAGGTGCATGTTGTCATACATTGTGAGGTAGTTTCCCCATCGCTCAAGTCTTCGTTCCCTTGTTGAATTGAGTTGAATATTAATTAGAAAACCCTGTAGAGCCGAGTGGACCAATAAGACAGGGAACCCACTGAGATTATTATCTTACCTCGTGTTATTGATTATTTTTCAGGTGGTTCTGAGCAGGTGAAGGGTAAGGACAATATAGAGTGATGTCTTGCTTACCTGATGACTTGATGGCTTTTCATTCCGCTGTGTAGATACTTTTGGGATCATTGTCTAATAATCTAGATCAGTAGTTTTATTTTGGGCACTTTTGTGTATATTTTGTGTCATGTTGTATTTATTTTGGGCATGTATTTGTGTATGTACACTGTGCCGCTAGGCGTTTATGTATTTCAGAACCAGTTTTACACTATGTATAATATGTATTCTAGACATATATTATATATGGGTGTTACACTTCTTCTCTTCGATTCTCTCTCAATTCTCCACTATTCTTGTTGATTTTTTGTTGTCTGAAGTCCTACCAATGTAGGCAACAAGATTGAGTTGCTTTGAGGTCAAATCGAAGCAACTCAGTTCATGATCCTCAAATTTCAACTCCCTATATCTTTTCATATACTTGCAATTGGATAAAATTGAGGCTAGATTCGAGCTCCTGAGCATTTTTTCTTTAAATCCATGTATTCCTTTTTATCTTGGTGATGATTGAAGGTGGACCAGTCCGGTGAGGTCCACCGGAGAAGAAGATCGGAGCTCTGGCTCCGGCGATGTGTTGGAAGCATCTCAATCATATGATCGTTTTAAAATGTTTTAATCTTAGGCGTTGCTTATGATTACCACGCGTGCATCTCAATTGATTAGGGAACACATGGAACACGCACTCTGATCCATCTGATCTGCCACCTCAATTAATGAGGGAGATCAGATGGTCCACGTATTTTTGAATTTCTAAATTTTCCATTTAATTGCTTATTTTTCATTAATTCATATTAATTTCATTATTGATCCAAAAAATATGGGACTTTCACCAAAAAAATTAAAATATTTTTCTCTTTCATTTTCTAAATTAAAATTATTTTTTTGGATCAATATTGATATTTTTCATGATTTAATTGTTTTTGTGTATATTTTTAGATATTCGAAAATACTTCTGACTTTTCAAAAGTAATGAAATTTTTTCTCCAAGGTCATTTGACCTTGTTTGACCTATGATGAATCTCTTGGCCACTTATTTGGTGTTTTGAAGAGGTTTTATGTTTTGATCAAACATAATTTAATTTAATGCATTTTAATTTGACTTTTTAATTGTTTAATTGTGTAGAAATTATGTTGAGCCATTTTTATTGACTTGTGAAGTTTGACTATGTGCTTGGGCCTTGGTCAAGGTTGATTTGACTTTTGTTGGATTAAAATCATTGGATTTAGGGGATTGATGAAATGTACATTTCATCTCCCAAAATGAATGAATTATTTTAATTTGATAAAATTCCTCCCATGACCAATTTGTGTTTGTTTCATTTACCCTCCCTCTTCATCTTCAATCCCATCCCCCTCATTGGCCAATGACATCTCAATATCCTAAGGCTAATTGGTTCATCAATAACCTTGCGTTAGATGAACCAATACAAGTATGGATGAGATTAGGTTCATCCTTTGATCATTTTCTTTTTATGTGTGGCATGTTTTAGGAGTATGGTTCATTATATCATATCTATAACATGCATTAACACCAAAATTTCTATTGTCCGGCCTCAGATAGTTGTGACTTCTACATAAGTCCAATTACGATTGCTTAACATAGCGCTAAATTTTGACCCAAAAAAGATTAGCATTCTAGTAAGTGATATTGTAAGTCTCCCCCCTTTCATGGTATTGTGTGGAAACTTGGCCTTTTTTCCTTCCTTTGGAAGATGTCTTGGTTCAAGGATCCATTCTTGTGAATAGAGGGTTGAGTGTTCTCCAAAGAATGACTTAAACAATTGAAAAGCAAAACTCCACTAACATATAATTAACTAACATTTGACTAACTTTTAATTTCAAGTCATTCACCTTTTGCCATTTAAATTCAAGCCATTTATCATTTGCCATTATACATATCATTTGACTTGTTTATGTTTATGTCATTTTCACTTTGCTCACTTGAGCCATGAATTATACTCGTTTGTGTATTTTGTTTGTGTTTGCGGTCTTTGGACCTTAAAGTACATAATAAACAACAACAAAACCCTAAAAAATGCTTGTGTGGACTATTGGATTTGATCTGAGCTTTGGACTTAGAATTAAGCAACATTCCCTATGCAAAAGGACTTGGTTAATGCCAACATTTCTGAAACCAAGTTCTAGTGATTTGAATTTTAATCTGATGCAAGTATTGGGATCCACTTGAGTTCATCTCCTATATGGTCTTGATGCAAACTTTACTTTGAACCTGTGTCTAATGCCCTATTCAGAGCCATCAAGGAGTATGTCATCTGATACATGGGGAAGATTATGAAGAAGACTATGAAGTTTCTATCTTGGATGTGGCTATCTTTATTTGATGCCTTGCTCTTCATCTTGCTACTTGATTATTGATATTGCTTGATTTTAAAGTCCAAAGGAAAAGTGGGTTTCTATATGACATTCTTGTCTATTGGATTTCATCCCATTGGTCAGATCTTTTCAACTCTCAACTTTTAATTTTTGCTTAGGATTAGTCTCTTCATCTCCTCCCATTTCTTAAATTTCAAATCTCTCCCCCTTTTTCAAAACCTTCTTTGCTTGTGATTTCTAAACTTAGACTCTTTTGCAAACTAGAAACTTTGGTCTTATACCATTGCATTTTTTAAACTCTTTTCTTAATCAAACTTGTAAATAAATCTAATCATATTGACTTAAAATTTCAAAAGACAAAAAAGAACTAACACTCATTCAATCTCTTTTATGGCCTTTGTTCCTCTTTTAAATTTAAATTTTTGTTAAAAGCAATTCACTCACTTTGAAATTGATACCACGAACTACGAGGTTTTCATCCCTTATTTTATGTTGGCACGTAGGCACAAGTTCGAAGATCTTGTCAAACACAAAAATATAATTAATGAATTCTTTTCTCATCCCCACACTCTATTTGTTGCAAACATCTTTTATATCAAAAACACATACACACATAAAAAGGGCTCCCTAGGAGTACCTAGGACACTTTGGGTGCTAACATCTTCCCTCTATGTAACCAACCCCCTTACCTGTAATCTCTGGCATTTTATTAGTTTTGATTTGAAAACTTCTTATCTTTGTGTTTTGTTAGTACTTTTCCCTTTCCTTTGGAAACAATAAAAGTGCGGTGGCGACTCTGGTTTTATTGACGTTAAGTTTATCCATATCTTAATGGTCATGAATTTTACCGTTGTAGAAATTAAGTGGCGACTCTGCTGGGGATCAATCCTCAGTGGGTTTAGCCTACTTTTTTATGTGTGTATATAATTCTATATTTGATGTTTGTATATTTGTTTGTATGATATAATCTGCTTGTTGTGCTTCGTGATCTCTGAGTGGTGAGATAAGTTCTAACCCGAACTTGAGTGACTTTAAGATAGGAGGATGGTATAGTCATATTCGACTTGTGTGGAGTAGTCCTTAACAAGTTGGCTTGAGACCCATCTACTCAGTGGAGACCCTTTTGGAGTTATTAATGTCACACAAGTTATTTGTGGTTAGACATTACTTTCTCTGATTTGGGGTCCGAGAAGTTGAGAACCGTAGAACATTTAACCCAACTTGGCCTATTTAGGACGTAGTGCGGAGACTGTTCAAGTGTGGACTTGATAACAGTTGTTACGTGATACTACACTCAGACGAGTTTCTCTTGAGAATATTATGGGTTGATAAGTCGGTCATCCTAACCTATAATATCAGATAGATGGAATTAAGACTCTTGGAACTTTTTAGAACATGATCTACAGGTTTTTATCCTTAGTACACTCCTTTGGGATGGTTCTTAACCCGACTCCATGCTCGTGACTCACAACAAACCCTTGATTCTTGGTTGATCTAATCAAGTCTTGTCAATATCAACGAAACTTGGGTGTTGATAAGGTGAAAACCATAATCCACCAAAATGGATGATTTATCTTGACAATGACTTGATTCATCCCCTGACCTTTGATTGTTTGCCTTGTGTGTGATCTCTTATTTGTGATTGTTGCATTCATGCGCATCATGACATTCATCACACGAAAATAACTTCAAGAAACTGAGGTTTTATTTGCAAATATTTTCAGACCATGGATTGTGGACGAAGGTAGACTAAGAAGTACAATTTTAGATGTCCCGATTTGAAAGAGCTATGGAAGTTATCATCTTTTGTATTAGATCCCCTGGACTTCAAGCAACATCATAGGAAGTGTCATACCCCAATTTTGGCCCTGAAAATTTCCTTCATCAATCATTCATTTTCTTTCCTCCTCGTGACCATTCCATTCGGTCATGAATTCATCCACCTACACTAGTTGTTTAGACATTGCCACTGCTAACCATTCCATGGTTATTAGATTTTTACCTCTCGATTTGGCTTTAGATGTTTGATACATTTTGATGGAATCAGTTGGAATGTCATTCTCATGTCTAAATTCAATCCATGTTTTGTCTCTCATGGAACATCATTTTCCCTTTCAAGGAGGTTCCATCTATATACCATCTTTTATTTTTATATATCATGATCAAATTTGCATTCACATTATTTCGTTCAGATTGGAAAGCTTCCATTCATCCATACACATATTCATTCATATTTCAATTACGTCATTCATCCATTTACATGGCATGTGGACAAAGTATCTCATCACCCAAACATCGGGAAGTTCTCAGGTCCACCTAAACACCATTGAAGAAGAACACAATGAGTAAAGCAATGAAAACTTCTTTTCTTCTATCCTTTCTCATTATTTTCTCACACTTTGTGATTGAAATCCACGAAAAAACAAACAAGTAGGAAACTCTTTGACAGCATGTCTTGTAAGAATGTGGTTTCTTGGAATGCGATGATTGCGACTTATGTCCAAGACTTACAAATTGATGAAGCTGTTAAGTTATTCAAAATGCCTTATGAAGATTGTGTATCCTGGACTACAATAATTAATGGTTACATTCGGGTTGGCAAGTGTGATGAAGCACATAAAGTTTAAATCAGATGCTAACAACTCAAGCTCCATTTTCTTCTATTGTTGAGGTTACTAATGAAAATAATTATGGTCATAAAGGAAATATGAACAAATCCCTGGAAGTGCAAGTGGTGTAATTAATGCTGATTTTAGATCTGATGGTTCCATTTGATTCATGGAAAAGTGGGTTCATCCTCGTATTCAACCTTAGAGCCTATTTTTAAGAGAAAAAAAAACTCAAGCAAAATAGGAATTTGTCACCTCTTAATAGGGTCATCGTTGGATTTCTTTCCACTGCAGCTACTACGCATTCAAACCCGTTAATGTGTGTAACGGCAACAGAAAAATCAATTCGGCCATCCAGCCAGGAAAACCTTTCTTCTGTTGGGACAAAATAATATAAAGTACATATGGGAAAAATTTCAAAGGGATCATATTCTACCATTTAGACAATTCAATTCTGTAAAAGTGAGGTGCTAGTTACGACTAATTTCAATTGACAAATAATGGGAATCAAGACCAGTTAGTGCACTGGAAGCTAAGCTTTTGTAAGAAGCAAATAAAGATCAGAGGGTAGAATTCTACTGATGCATTAAGATTGTAGAGCAATTGGTTTCCTAAACTTTTTGAGGTGTTTAAATTGTAATCAATAAATGGTTGTGCAAAATTTATGCTTACAGTCCAGAAATATGTAACATCAGCCCAAAATAATCCGACACAACAGTTGTGTAACCGACCGTAACACCCGCAAATTCCCTAATCATCCCTAACCACTCCCGAAACAACTTTTCAACAGAAGCCTGTAACAGTGAAATAAAACAAAGTTGCAACAAAATCCGAAGGATGTTCCTAATAGCATCTCCTTTTCATCTCAGCTTTCCGTGAACCTTGCTGACCAGGATTTGGAAATGTTGTTACCGGAGTGCATTGCTGCAGAGATTAAGGTAAAGAATCAATGTGTTGGTCATGTCACGGCTTTTTACGGTTCATGCTTTGTCTGTTGCAGTTTGAGTTTTGTTGAGGTGTAAAAGAGGCATGCGTCAAGTTCCATGAGCCTTAGAGTCGAAGCAGCAGTTGCACATGGCACCCATGGAAGCACAACATGTTCCAATGTAGACAACATCTGCAAAATGTTTTCAGTTGATGATGAATATTTCACCTTTTCTTCCCAAACTTCCTTGAACATGATACTGAACTATTTAGACATTCCTTTCGCATCCATTTCTCAAAGTCCCCATATCTCGTGTAAGCATTTTTGTTTTCAACTTCATTTCTCCCAAGTTGAACCGTAAAAGATGTGGAGGCCACAGATGTGTTCAAATCAACCCTGCAGACAGAAGTAGGACAGTAAACATCATTACTGCAATTTTGATTCTTTAAAGGATATCTCAATTCTTTGTAACATCATATGCAAGCGGGACTCCTTGATTCCACGTACATCCGAACCCTCTCCAGAATCCATCAGTTTCCAGCAGTCGTCTTGAAATTCCACACGAATCCTGCCACAACTTGGATCGCATTTAGAAGCAGAAGTAATAAATCTCAAATATCGGTTTCATACTCGATCCTAACCAAGAGGTTCCAACATTTCTGATGATAAAAATGTCGAAATTCTTGGACCTGTCACATTATTCCTCAAGGGTTAGGACCTTCCTATCAAGAGTGAGGATAATAGAGAAGTTCAATCCAGTAAGACTTTAGGATGACGAACCTGTCCAGCCAATTGCTATATCTGATAAAATTCTGAAGGGATCAAAAAGCTTAAACACCAATCCCGCAGCATTTCGCCTCCGAAAGAGTTGCACCACCAAAGCCACGTGAAAGCCATGCTCCCAAGCTCACCGTTTTCTCCTGCAAGCATTAAACCACACATGAATATTCCGGTTTTCACTGCAGTAAAACACGGTTAATTATTCCAGGCTGTTAAAAATCCAAAAATCCCCAAATTGGAATTAAGACAAAAATGAAGAAGAAAGTTTGAGCTCAGATTACCTGTTCCAAATCTAGCATCAAATAGGACAAGCTCGATTCTGAGCACGAAAAACGCTTCTGGAATTTTCCCCTTTTGAACTCCACCAGACCAAACCTGAAAACCCTAATTCGTGAGGGATAAATAGTGAGTGAGAACAACGAAATTGGAGGAGGAAAAGAGAATTTGAAAACCAAAACCCTAAAAATCGGAGGCGGTCGCGATTTCAAGGGGATAAACCCTAATCCAAAAAAAATCAAAGTAAAAAGCCAGTATTGGAAGAGAGGAGATAGATTCAAGCTCACCTGATTCATTATCGTCGCCAAAGGTGCTATTCCCGCTTGACTTCTCTCTTTAAAACCATGGGTTTGCACTCTCTCTGGTTAACGAGGTTGAGCGATGGGTAAGCGGTAGGTAAGCGATGAGAGCGATTGAAGAGAGTACCTGAGAGGATGAATGAGGAGAGAGATTGTGAGCGGTGAGCGAATGAGAGATGGGAGATTGGGAACAGCGGTGAGCGAATGAGAGATGAGAGATTGGGAACGGGATTGAGAGACTAAGAGAGGAAGAGTTCCGTCCCAGTGTGAACGCTAATTCATTCATTTTCTTTTTTTTATTATTTACTTTAAGAGTGTTTAAAAACCATTTAACTCCATTTAAGTGACCTTTGGTTGTTTCCAGTAGACATTAACGTTGGTGTTTAACAATGATTCCATTTTTTTTACTATTCCCAACTCACCAGCCTCTAAAACCCAACAGCCAAGCGGCTGGGTTTAATGATGGTAGTCCAACAGATTTCTTTTTTATTAGTTTTTATTTTAATTCTAATTTTAAATATATCTTAGTTTATTTATCCAAACTAGCAGCAAAATAATAATTAGTCATGAGTGGTCTGGTGGAGAGGGGTGATTTTTATGGTCTTTAGTGTAGTGGGTTCGATACCCGTATTGAGCATTTTATTTCTTTTAGCTTTTTTCTTTTAACATTTTATTTTCTTTTAGCATTTTATTTTTATGTTTATGTAGCATTTTATTATATGTTTGTGTTTTTATTATACTCATGGTTGATCTGCTTTCTTTTAATTTCATCATTCATTCAAAACCATTTTAAAACTATAAAAATCATTTTTTTCTCGATTCAATGTCGAGCCCATTTTCACACCCTTGTAAGTCGATTGCTTTTTTAGCATCGCCGTCAACCTCACATAGCTTACTCTTGGGCTTTCTTACAATGAGTCGGTTCTCTTGCACTTACACTCATATTTCGCATCATTTGTTGTTTGGGCCTGATTTAATTATTTCATGATTCTTGAATCCCCATTTGACAAAATGTACCCCACTCCCCCGATGTGTAATAATTTTACTGTTTTATTTCTTTGACTGTTTAGTTAGCTACTAACACAAGAATAAAATCAACAATTTTCAAAAGACCAAAAATATGACTCGATCCAACGTCGAGTATTTTCTCAATAAACAAGTCAATTCACTTCTCCCTCCAATTCGATTCCACTTATTTTTTAAACTTTCATCAAATGCTTGATTTAATGTCAAGCCATTTTTTTTCTAATAAAAACTCAAAAAATATTAATTCATAGTCAAGACTTTTTCAATAAAGGTGGAAATGGAACATGGTGTATACCATGCACTCCTGAGGTTAAGATTCGAGACGTATGCCTCGCCAATCTTAACTCTCGCCATCCTCTAAAATTGTCAATGTGGTTTCGTCAAACCCTTTCTCAATCAAATCTAAGATACTTAAATCTTATTTAACACTTTTTCAATAAAGGTGGAAATGGAACATGGTGTATACCATGCACTCCTGAGATTAAGATTCGAGACGTATGCCTCGCCAATCTTAACTCTCGCCATCTTCTAAAACTGTCAATGCGGTTTCTTCAAACCCTTTCCCAGTCAAATTCCAAAAATACTTAATTCCTATCTTAACTTTTTTTAATAAAGATGGAAATGGAACATGGTGTATACCATGCACTCCTGAGGCTAGGATTCGAGATGTATATCTCGCTCATCCAAGTTCTCGCCATCACTCAAAATACATCCAACCAATCAAACTCTTTTCTCGCCGCCGTGCGACTAATCAAAAACCTTTTTCATAAACGAAATGTATCTTGTCTTAAGTGATACAAAACAATGTTTCGACCACGATTGTTGAGTAGAGATAAATGACTCTTTTCCGAATGTAGATTTATAAATCCGTTCGATGTGTGGTATGCGTCCACTCCTCATCTGTTTTGGGTAAAACAATGTTTTCGTCGATTAATACAATATAGCTTTCGCTAAAATCGACCAACAAACAAACTTTTTTCTACCCAGAACTACGTAAGCCTTGATTTCTCTATCTGAGATACGTAGGAGCAGGATTTGTAAATCTTGTCAGGCCCACTAATAAAAAACTTAGGTTTAGTCCTTCGTTAAAAAAATCCAAAAACATCTATTCTCATCCTTCCTTTCTTTCCCACCTAATAATTCGAAAAGCCTAACATTTCAAACTAACAATAACGCACACAACTAACCTAATGGTTCCCGTTGAGTACAACGGACGTGAGGGGTGCTAATACCTTCCCCTTGCGTAATCGACTCCCGAACCCTGATATTGGTTGCGATGACCATATCTTATCCTTTCTTTTGTCTTGGGTTTTATCGATATTTCCCCTTTCCTTTTTAGGAATAAATAAAGTTCGGTGGCGACTCTGTTCAGTCCATCATTGCGAGCGTGCGATCGCGCTTCGCTTTGAAGTCGTATCCCCATTTTTTCGAGGTGCGACAGGAAGCTTCTATCTGTATTATCTACTGATGTAGTGGAAGGACTCTTGAGTGTGTTGGTTCAGTTTTATGACCCTCTCTACCGTTGCTTTACTTTTCCCGATTATCAGCTTGTACCTACATGGGAGGAGTATGCCCGTCTCTTGGGAATACCCGTATCAGACAAAGTATCTTTTAGTGGATTGGAAGAGATTTCCAGATCTCATCTTATAGCTGAAGCTCTTCATCTGAAGAAGTTTGAGAGTGAGGCTCATTCGGTGAAGAAAGGAGGAATATTGGGGTTGACTTATGAGTTCCTTATTGGGAAAGCTACTGCCTTTGCTCAAGCCGGTAGTGTGGGTGCTTTTAAAGCTATCTTTGTGTTGCTCATTTATGGTTTGACTTTGTTCCCTAACATTGACGGTTTTGTTGATGTTAACGCCATTAGAATATTCTTGATTGGGAATCCTGTGCCTACTCTGTTGGGTGATATGTATTTCTCTTTGCATTTGAGGAATTTTAAAGGTGATGGAACTATTGTGTGCTGTGTTCCTCTTTTATATAAGTGGTTTATTTTGCACTTGCCTCAGATGCCTGCTTTTGTGGAGAACAAGCAATGTCTACGGTGGTCTCAAAGACTTATGCCCCTCACTAATGATGATATTGTTTGGTATGATTATTCATTGAGTAGCTTGGATATTATTGACAGTTGTGGTGAATTCTCTAATGTACCTCTCATTGGTACACAAGGAAGAATCAACTACAACCCTGCTTTGGCTCGTCGTCAACTTGGGTTCCCCTTGAGAGATAAACCTAATAACACACAGTTAGAAGGTCTTTTCTATAAATAGGGTAAAGATCCCCAACATTTAAAGCAGAAGATGGTGCACGCTTGGCATAATATGCATAGGAAAGGAAGATCCGAGCTTGGTCTGTGCAACTATGTAACTTTGGAAGCTTACACTACTTGGGTGATGAAGAGAGCTTTGGAGTTGAAGATGCCTTATGCTTGTGAAAGACCTACGTCTATGGTTGTGGTTGAGCCATTAATTCTCCCTAACCAAGATGTAGAGGAGTTGGAAGACGCACTCGCCAAGATGAAGCAAGAGAAGGATATATGGGAAGAGCGGTTCCATGCTTTGAGCCGAAAGCATGAAGAGTTTCAACTTGAGTCTAAAGACAAGGATTCACTTATTGAACTTCATAAAGACCGAGCAGTAAAGAGACAGAGAGAGCCAGAGGGTCCATCTTCCTCTAGTATGCCTCAGCCTTCCGGTGCTTGGAAGAAGATTATTGATCAGCTTGTCCTTGAGAAGGCTCAGATGAAGACTTCTTTTGAGTCTGAGATTCGACGCATCCGAAGGAAATATGCTCCTGCAGCCAGATCATCTGACACTGTTGTTAGGGGACCCTTAGGATGATTAGTTTCCTTTTCTCTTGTACTTGTATTTGGTTTCTGAAATTATATCAGTGTAATCCTTCCAAATTATATGAATAAAAGAGATTTCTATGGTCAATCAAATTGTTACAATTGTTGTTATTATTATATATTTGCAAATAAAATCGTATGTTCCTTGAAAATAAAAACAATCAAAACATTGCATTTCATGCATCATTTGCATAACAGGTTTCCTTCCGCCAGATGTCTTATTGGTTATTCTTCTGTGCTTCAGCCAAGCTGACTCACTGATACAAAACTCACGCCAATCAACCGAGAATCATGGAACCTTTGGAGCAAGAGAACAGAGAGTTAAAGGATGAGATTGCTCGTTTGGCTGCCATGATGGAGTCTGTTCTAGCTGCTCAGAATCTGTCTTCTCCAACACCTGCAACTCCTCCTCCTCCTTAGAGGACTGACATTTCATAGGTTGCTACCTCAACTGTGCCTGCCACTCAGTTTGCTCCAGCTATGCCTGTCGGATTCCCGTGGGGAATGCCACCGAACTTTGTGCTTGAAGGGTTTGCACCCCCATTTGCTTCTATGCCGGTATCTAGCCTGGTTATGTCTGTTCCGCCTCCAGTTTTTCACACTCTGCCTCATGTCGAGGACACCATCTACCATTCCGAGCCGTCTGAGGGTCCAAATGTTTATGAGAAGATGGATGAGATGAAGGATCAGTTCCTTGAGCTGCGAAAGGAATTGAAGACTTTGAGAGGAAAAGATCTGTTCGGTAAGATTGCTTTTGAACTTTGCTTAGTTCCGAATGTCAAGATCATGATGAAGTTCAAAGTCCCTGACTTTGAAAAGTATAAGGGAAATACCTGTCCACTTAGCCATCTCATCATGTACGCCAGGAAAATGTCAACGCAAACTGATAATGATCAGTTATTGATTCACTAATTCCAAGACAGTCTGACAGGTGCTGCTCTGAGGTGGTACATGGGATTGGATAGTGCAAGTGTTCTCACATTCAATGATTTGGGTGAAGCTTTTATGAAACAGTACAAGTACAACATGGAGATGGCGCCAGATAGAGACCAGCTGAGGTCGATGTCTCAGAAGGACAAAAAGACATTCAAAGAGTATGCCCAGAGGTGGAGAGAGCTTGCTGCTCAGATCAATCCTCCGTTGGAAGAGAAATAGATGACCAAGATTTTCCTCAAGACCATGAGTTCGTTTTATTACGAACGAATGATTGCTGGTGCCCCCAGTGATTTTACTGAAATGGTAAACATGGTGATGAGGTTAGATGAAGGAGCCCGAGAGGGACGTTTGTCTAAGGAAGAGGTATCATCGAGCAAGAAATATGGAAGTAGTTTCACCAGAAAGAAGGAAGGTGAAACCAACTCAGTATCAGTAAGGAGGCAGAGGAGGCCACATGTCAAAAGAAATTTGCAACCGCCTTAGCACCATCATCAAGTTTCATCCGTTATTCCAGTATTTTCAAACAATCAATCAGTATCAGTTCAACAACAGCGTCAACAACAGCCACAACAAAGGATAAACAACAACAACAATAATCAACAACAACAACAAAATTTTGAGAGGAAGAAGGTCTCTTTTGACCTTATTCCTATGTCATACGCAGAACTTTATCCATCTTTGGTTCTTAATAACCTCCTCCAACCAAGAAATCCACTGCAAATTCCATAACTACTTCCATGTTGTGCCTTTCATCAAGGAGCTCCCGACTATGATGTTGAAAATTGCTACCCATTGAAGTATGAGCTCCAGAAGTTGGTAAAGAGTGGTATGGTGTCCTTTGAGGACAGTGCATCGAATGTGAAAGCTAACCCATTACCTGCTCATAGTAATTCCTCTGTTAATATGGTAGATGGTTGTCCCGGAGAGTTCAAAATCTATGACGTTCGCTTCATCAGAAGGTCCTTGGTAACGATGCACAAGGACATTTTCATGGTTAGTGAATGTGAGCATGACCATGATGGTTGTGCAATTTGCATTGTAAACCCTCGAGGGTGCGTCGTTGTTAAAAGAGATATCCAAAGGTTGATGGATGAAGGTATGATTCATATTTTCCAGTCCCGTCACTTGGGTGACGATGTGAATGTTATAGTGCCAGTGCTTAAGACCCTGGAGTGGGTAGTAATTCAGTTTGACAACAGCAGCAGTAACAACATCAATAGATCGGTATCGCCGTTAGTGATATGGTTAGCGGGCCCTATCTCGTATGCATCCGATATAGTTGTTCCGTACCAGTAAAATGCTACCATGTTGGAGAATGGTCAAGAGGTTCCGTTGTCTACGATCAATTCTGTTGTGAACATTGTTGATATAGCGAAGGTGACCCGTAGCGGTCGTGTTTTTGGACCTGTCTTTCCAAAAGAGGGGATAAAAGGTGTGTCTGATGGTAAGAAGGTTGATGTACCTGTAGTAAATCTGGTTAGCGCTCCAAAGTGTTAGTCTGGTGAATCCATCAGTTTGAAGCCTAATGATGATTATGAGGTACTTCGTTTGATAAAAGAATAGTGAATTTAATATGGTGGAGCAGCTGCTTCAAACTCCTTCGAAGATTTCAATGTTGTCTCTGCTCATGAATTCTGAAGCGCACAGATAAGCACTCCAAAGAGTGTTGGAGCAAGCTTACGTCGAGCATGATGTAACTTTGGATCAATTTGACCATATTATGGCTAACATCACTTCCTGCAACAACTTAAGCTTTTGTGATGAAGAACTTCCCGAGGAAGGCAGAAGTCACAATCTAGCATTGCATATATCGAGGAACTGTAAGGAAGATGCGTTGTCAAATGTGTTGGTTGATACCGGTTCTTCGTTGAATGTACTCCGCAAGTCAACTCTGTCACGGTTAACGTATCAAGGCGCACCTATGAGGTACAATGGCGTGATTGTCAAAGCATTTGATGGTTCTCGCAAGACTGTTATTGATGAAGTGGACCTTCAGGTGAAGATAGGTCTGAGTGATTTCCAAATTACTTTTCAAGTAATTGACATCCACCCGGCCTATAGCTTCTTGTAGGGAAGGCCATGGATACATGAGGCTGGAGCTGTGACATCCACTCTGCACCATAAGTTAAAATTTGTAAATAATGGCAAACTTGTCATTGTTGGTGGAGAGAAAGCGTTGTTGGTAAGTCACCTGTCGTCTTTCTCATATGTGGAAGCTGAGGATGAGGTTGGAACTCCTTTCCAAGCTCTATCTATTGCTGAAGTGAAGAAAGCTGGGGCACCCATGTCCTCTTTCAAAAACGCTTAGAAGATTGTTGAAGATGACAATTCAGATCAGCTGGGCCGTATGGTAGAGGTCGCCGAGAACATGAACAGAGTCGGTTTGGGATTCCAGCGAGGGCTGTCTATTGTTAAAGCTGAAGATTTGCAACCTAGTTTTTGTAGCGGAGGGTTCATCCATGGTAATGAATAACACTCAATTGTTGTGATCGAGGGTGATGAAGACGAAGACTGCACCAATTTTGTTACGCATGGAAAGGCTTGCAACAATTGGACCATTGTTAATGTTTCTGTTATTGTTCATCGCTCTAAGTAATTTTTTTTATTATTTTTTTGAAAATCCTTCTCCTATGCCTAAGGGAGAAGTGAACATTGTTGGGCACATTTCAAATTAATCATCAATAAAATACAATTCTATTCATCCACATCTATGATGTTTTATTTTTACTTTTTGCTTTTCTGAAAATGGTAATCACAAAAAAACATAAATAAATAAATAATAATTATCCATCTGCATAATATTTGGTCACAATTCACTTCTCTAAAATCAAAATATCAAATTATTATGCAGGTTAGTTTCTAAACCCATTGAATACAATGATCATACTCCTTCTCCAAACTTTGAATTCCCTGTATTTGAGGCTGAGGAAGAAAATGATGAAGAAGTGTCTGATGAATTGTCTCATCTACTTGAGCACGAGGAAAAAGCCATTCAGCCATGTGAAGAGCAGATTGAATTAGTCGATTTGGGTTCCGAGGATGATGTGAAGGAAGTCAAGATTGGATCTCAATTGTGTCCAGAGGTTAAGAAGAGGTTGATTGATCTTCTCCGAGAGTATTCTGATGTGTTTGCTTGGTCATATCAAGACATGCCTGGTTTAGATTCTGAGATTGTGGAGCATAGATTGTCGTTGAAGCCAGAATGCCCACCAGTCAAGCAAAAGTTGAGGAGGACTCATCCTGATATGGAGGTAAAGATCAAAGAAGAAGTGCAAAAGAAGATTGATGCCGGTTTCCTTATTACCGTTGAATATCCGTAATGGGTGGCCAATATTGTGCCTGTTCCGAAGAAAGATGGAAAAGTCCGTATGTGTGTTGATTATAGAGATTTGAACAAAGCTAGTCCGAAAGATGATTTCCCTCTGCCACACATTGACATGTTGGTAGACAATACAACTAAATTCAAAGTCTTTTCATTTATGGATAGATTTTCCGGTTATAATCAGATTAAAATGACACATTCGTTACACCTTGGGGAACATTCTGTTATAGAGTGATGCCTTTCGGTTTAAAGAATGCTAGTGCAATATACCAGAGAGTAATGACCACTCTTTTTCATGATATGATGTATAAAGAGATTGAAGTCTATGTTGATGACATGATTGCTAAATCCAGTGATGAAGAAGAGAATGTGGAGCATTTGTTGAAGTTATTCCAGCGTTTAAGAAAGTATAAATTCCGCTTGAATCCTAATAAGTGTACATTTTTTGTTCGTTCTGGTAAGTTGTTGGGCTTTATTGTCAGCGAGAAGGGTATTGAAGTTGATCCTGCCAAGGTCAAAGTAATACAAGAGATGCCTGCGCCCAAAACTAAGAAGCAAGTCAGAGATTTTCTCGGCCGCTTGAATTATATCTCCAGATTCATATCACACATGACTGCCACATGTGCGCCTATATTCAAGCTTCTTCGGAAAGATCAGTCTTGTGATTGGACCGAATATTGCCAGAAAGATTTTGACAGTATCAAAGAATATCTGCTTGAGCCTCCGATTCTGTCTCCACCTGTTGAAGGAAGACCTTTGATCTTGTATTAGACTGTGCTAGATGATAGCATGGGTTGTGTTCTAGGTCAGCAAGATGAAACTAAAAATAAAGAGTATGCAATTTACTACCTCAGTAAGAAATTCATCGACTGTGAGACTCGATATTCTATGCTTGAAAAGACTTGTTGCGCATTGGCTTGGGTTGTTAAGCGTCTGCGCCAATATATGTTGAATCATACCAGTTGGTTGATATCCAAAATGGATCTAATCCAGTATATTTGTGAGAAGCCTGCTTTAATTGGGAGAATCGCCCGTTGGCAGATGTTGTTATCAGAGTATGATATTGAATACCAATATCAAAAAGCTATCAAAGGTAGTGTCTTGGCTGACCATTTGGCTCACCAACCAACTGAAGATTACCAGTCAGTGCAGTATGATTTTCCTGATGAAGAGATTTTATACTTGAAAATGAAAGATTGTGATGAACCATTGCTTGAAGAAGGGCCAAAACCTGGTTCCCATTGGGGCATGGTATTTGATAGAGCTGTTAATCAGTATGGTAATGGAATTGGGGCAGTGTTATTACTCCTCAAGGCACTTATTTCCTGTTTACAGCTAGATTAAGTTTCAAGTGTACAAATAATATGGCTGAGTACGAAGCTTGCATTATGGGGCTTGAAGAGGCCATTAATCTCAGAATCAAGTATTTAGACTTCTATGGAGATTCGACTTTGGTTGTGAATCAGATCAAAGGTGAATGGGAGAAGAATCAACTCGGTTTGATACCCTATAGAGATTATGCGGGGAGGATTTCAACTTTCTTTACAAAGGTTGAGTTTCATCATATCCCTCGAGATGAAAACCGGATGGCAGATGCTCTTGCAACATTGACATCAATGATTATGGTGAAGTTCCTAATTTGATTATGATGCATCTTGATAGGCCAACTCATATGTTTGCTATTGAAGAGACCAAAAAAGAAAAGTCATGGTATTGTGATATCAAGTGTTTCCTCCAAAGTCATATTTACCCGTCTGGGGCATCTCTGAAAGATAAGAAGACTTTGAGAAGATTAGCCGACAACTTCTACCTGAATGGTGATGTGTTGTACAAGAGAAATTTCGATATGGTTCTGCTCAGATGTGTGGATAGACACGAAGCGGACCTGTTGATGACTGAAGTCCATGAAGGTTCCTTTGGTACCCATTCTAATGGACATGCTATGGCTAAGAAGATGTTAAGAGCATGTTACTATTGGCTGACAATGGAATCTGACTGTTGCAAGTTTGTGAAGAAATGCCACAAGTGTCAAATTTATGCAGATAAAATTCATGTTCCTCTGACTCTATTGAACGTCATTTCCTCCCCCATGGCCCTTCTCCATGTGGGGAATTGATATGATTGACATAATTGAGCCTAAAGATTCGAACGAACATCATTTCATTTTGGTGGCTATTGACTACTTCACAAAGTGGGTTGAAGTAGCATCATATGCGAATGTAACCAAGCAAGTTGTTGTGAGGTTTATCAAGAATCAAATTATATGTCGTTATGGTGTGCCGATTAAGATCATTACTGATAATGGATCGAACTTGAACAATAACATGGTAGAAGCTCTTTGCAAAGACTTCAAGATCACACATCATAATTCTTCTCCCTACAAACCTAACGTGAATGGGATTGTTGAAGCTGCAAATAAGAACATCAAGAAGATCATTCAGAAGATGGTTGTGACCTATAAGGATTTGCATGAGATGCTCCGATTTTATTTGCACGGGTATCGTACATCCATCCGCACTTCAACAGGGGCAACCCCTTTCTCACTTGTTTATGGTATGGAAGATGTGCTCCAAATAGAGGTTGAGATTCCATCACTGTGTGTGCTGATGGAAGCCAAGTTGACAGAAGCTGAATGGTGTCAGACCAGGTATGACCAACTGAATTTGATTGAAGAGAAGAGGTTGACTGCCATGTGCCATGGTCAGTTATACCAGCAGAGAATGAAGAAAGATTTTGATAAGAAGGTCAGGCTTCAGGTATTTAGAGAAGGTGACCTTGTGCTCAAGAAGATTTTATCTTTCAAACCGGATTCTAGGGGCAAATGGACTCATAATTATGAAGGCTCATATGTTGTTAAGAGAACCTTTTCGGGTGGTGCTTTGATTCTTACAACTATGGATGGTGAAGAGTTCACTCGTCCTGTGAGTTCTGATGCAGTCAAGAAAAACTTCGCCTAAAAAGAAAAATAACAGCTCACTAAGTTGAAAACCCGAAAGGGCGGCTTAGGCAAAAATGAGCATCTCGGTGGATTGAAAACCCGAAAGGGCGATCCAGGAAAAAGTTAGAGACACAAAACAGAAAATCTATCCCGATAAATTGAATACCCCACCTTGGGGAAATTTATGCAAAAATTAGGGATTATGGTAAGTAATTGCATCATGTTGATCTTCAGTCTTGAAGACATTCTTGAGCACAACGTTTGGTTCTGATTCATCTTTAACCAAAGCCAAGAGCACAATGGATATTGAAGACAGTAGAAGGACTAGTGATCATTGTATTCAATGTAACCCTTTCCATGTAAATTACCATTTTTAACTTTTGTAAAGATCTATGGAGTCTTGTCATTTACAGATTACCATTCTATTAAATAAAGTTGAACCTTTTATCCAATTGTTTCTACTCTTGTTTATTCAGCTAAATAGAATTAAATTTTATGATGACCATTTTGAAATTGAATTTAAAAATAAAAATCATGTTTTCTTAAAATAATAAAAGCAATTACTTTTTAAAAGCAATCGATTTCATGTAAGGAATATCAAAATCATCTTCCTCCTCTTTGTGGTCTTCTGCCCAGTAACCGGTAGTTATAAATCCTGCTTCCCCTTACGAAGTCTATCCTTGATATGTCCATCTTAACCGGTTACATATATTCTCTTTTCGGTATTCTATCCAGTAATCGATAGATGTAATTCCTACTTTTCTCGATAGTCTATCCTTGATATGTTTACCCCAACCGGTAACAGATATTCTTCCCATTTCCCCAGGTGGTCTATTCTTGATATGTTCATCTTAACCGATGAAGAATATTCTTCCCTTTGAACCTATCCTTGATATGTTCACTTTAACTAGTGACGAATATTCTCTCTCCTTGGTCTTCTACCCAGTAACTGGTAATTGTAAATCCTATTTTGGTTTTTCCCCAGCAGGTTATTTTTACCTTGTAGTTGGTAATGAATACACCTCCTGGTTGCCCTCAGCGAGTCATCCTTGATATGTTTACCCTAACCGGTAATGGATGTCCTCCCTGTCAGATTTTGTTATCTCCTTACCCAGTAACCGGTAGTGGATAATATATTTCTGTTACTCCTGTGTTGAAGATCATTTCTTCCCTAGTTGAGTTTGATTGCGTATTTCCTCAGTGAAATCGCTGTCCCCTATTTGGATCGAGTATTTCAATTTTTTTCTGATCTACCCGTTTCCCCTGCAGATTTTTTCCTTTATCCCCGGCCGAGTCTTTCCATTGATTTATTTTCGTGGAATCCCTCGTGTCCCCTAGAAGTTTTAAGTCGTAGCCTGACCTATGCGCAACTTTTTATCCCCAGAGTCTTTGTCTCCCCAGTGAGTTTTCCTTACGGAATGCATTATACTCCTGCGGACTTTCAGTCTCTCTAGATTCTTTTACTTTGTGGCAATATTTTCCCCATAGAGATTATTTTTAAACATTCATATCATATGCATCATGAGGTCTCTTAGGGACCAAAATTTGTTTCTATATGTTGTTATTTAAGTTCATTTTACTGAGTCGATGTGAATATTTTGACCTTCATCTCCTCAACTAGAACGTCCTTAAATAGGGGAAGCTGTAAGACCCCAATTTTGACCCTAAGATCCCTCATGCTATCTCATCATATGCATTGGCATTGGGATCACACCTTGGCATCCTCCTTACCCCTCATTCATTGGGTTTGCATTGGGAGAGATCACCAAGCATATTTGATTGTATCATACTTCATTTTTATTTTTTTACTAACCAAAATACCAAAAATATGTCAATGTATAGTTCGTTGCTTTTGTAGGTAGTATGTATGCTCACCCATGCTCTATCAAGCTCATATCTAGGGTTTAAAACCCTCAATGCAAGAAGATCAATCAAGAATTAGATTACATTGGCTATAAGCATCATATATGGATTCCCATGTTCTTCACATGTTATTTTGATCAAGAAATCATCTAGAGTTTGGAGTTTGTTTGCCTTGGAAACCCTAGTTCATTTGGGTATCTTGTGTGACTTCTTCAACAGGTTTCTTCAACAATTGATCAAATACTTCAAAGAACACTTCACATTACATCATATTATGCATATATGATCCTTAATGAGTCCCAAAAGTCAATATAATATCAAGCTAGCAAGATGGTTCATGGTGGTTGATTAGAGGAAGTCAACTAGTCAAAACTGGGATTCCCTAGACCGTGTATCCTACAATTTTTGTCATATGAAAATGATTCCAAGAGAAAAGTTACTCTAAATTACATTTCAAACAACTTTCATGTTGAAGTCAAGATTTAGTTTTGCTTGTAAAGTCACTTTTTATGGTGAACGATTATAGGTCATTTTGTCTAAACCCTAGTTTGGAGGTCAACTTCCCAAGACCATAACTTTCTCAATTTTCATGAGATGAAATCCATTAAAACTCCATGATCAAATTCAAGATGTATAATTAAACTTTGATGTTTTTAGGAAGTGCAAATTTAACTTGCAAATGCATGTTCCAAGAGGAAACATTATAGGTCATTTTGGGCCAGTACCATTGAACAAGTGATTTTCCTCAACTCCTAAAATGCATAACTCCTTCATAAAAAATCCAAATGAGGTCAAATTGGTGACCAAATTTAATAGATTTGAAAGAGCTACAACTTTGATGAAGGAATGTTTCTCATTTGAAGTCCATAGAAAAAGTTATTCAAGGTGGAAGAAGTGAATATTTGACTTGGGACTTAGAATTTTTTTAAATATGTTTGATTTCCCAAAATTCCACCTCAAAATTAATCATGCTCCAAGCTTCAAATAAAAAAGTGTCTAACATGAAAGTTGTTACCCTTGATCTCACCTTTCCAAAACATCCAAGATCATCGCATTTGGATCAAATTTGAGGGACTTGCGCATGGCTTCATTATGGGAAGTGTTTTGGCAAGATTGGATTTCAAATGTTCAAATTCTTTTGAATGCTTGCACATGATGCATTCAATACTCTTTGTGCATGAATTGGAAGTGGATTGTATCATCCTCAAGGCCCAAATCATTGCCCATGCATCCATGCAAGGAGGTTTCTAAAATTGTCCAAATTTCAAGTGGTGCAAATATCAAGTGCATTGCCTATTTAAACAAGCTTAAGACTTCAGATTCATCATCAACACCTTGCCCAAGCTTTGCAAGACCATTTCAAACCCTCACTGCCATAGAATTTTCTGAGATTTCTCTTGAAATTGAGCTTGAACTTCACCTTCTGTTTGGAAGTTCAAACTCCAGAAATTCACTTCCCTTTTCATATCATTTGGTTTCTGCAAGCAAGAGGAGGAGAAAGCAATCAAATCCAGATCAAGATCAAGTGGAATTGGGTCAAATCGAAGGTGATTTTTTAGAAACTTCTTATATTTTATTCTCTCACAATTCTCCACTATTCTTGTTGATTTTTGGTTGTCTGAAGTCCTACCAATGTAGGCAACAAGATTGAGTTGCTTTGAGGTCAAATCGAAACAACTCAGTTACAGATCCTCAAATTTCAACTTCTTGTATCTTTTCATATACTTGGAATTGGATAAAATTGAGGCCAAATTCGAGCTCTTGAGCATTTTTTCTTTAAATCCATGTCTTACTTTTTTATTTTGGTAATGGTTGAAGGTGGACCAGTCCGGTGAGGTTGACCGGAGAAGAAGACCGGAGCTCTGGCTTCGACAATGTGTTGGAAGCATCTCAACCATAGGATCCTTTTAAACTGTTTTAATCTTGGGTATTGCTTTTAATTACCATGTGTGCATATCATTTGACTAGGGAACACATGGAACACATGCTCTGATCCATCTGATATGCCACCTCAATTAATGAGGGAGATCAGATGGTCCACGTATTTTTGAATTTTTGAATCTTCCATTTAATTGCTTATTTTCATTAATTCATATTAATTTCATTATTGATCCAAAAAATATGGGACTTTCACCAAATATTTTCAAATATTTTTCTCTTTCATTTTCTTAATTAAAATCATTTTTTGGACCAATATTGATATTTTTCATGATTTAATTGTTTTTGTGTATATTTTTAATTGTTTAAAAATACTTCTGACTTTTCAAAAATAATGAAATTTTTTCTCCAAGGTCCTTTGAACTTGTTTGACCTATGATAAATCTCTTGACCATTTATTTAGTGTTTTGAAGAGGTTTTAGGTTTTTGATCAAACATAATTTAATTTAATGCATTTTAATTTTAATTTTTAATTGTTTAATTGTGTAGAAATTATGTTTAGCCATTTTTATTGACTTGTGAAGTTTGACTATGTGCTTGGGCATTGGTCAAGGTTGATTTGACTTTTGTTGGATTAAAATCATTGGATTTAGGGGATTGATGAAATGTACATTTCATCTCCCAAAATGAATGAATGATTTTAATTTGATAAAATTCCTCCCATGAACAATTTGTGTTTGTCTCATTTCCCCTCCCTCTTCATCTTCAATCCCATTCTATCCCATCCCCCTCATTGACCAATGACATCTCAATATCCTAAGGCTAATTGGTTCATCAATAACCTTGTGTTAGATGAATCAATACAAGTATGGATGAGATTAGGTTCATCCTTTATCATTTTCTTTTTTTGTGTGGCATGTTTTAGGAGTATGGTTCATTATACCATATCTCTAACATGCATTAACACCAAAATTTCCATTGCCCGACCTCAGATAGTTGTGACATCTACATAAGTCCAATTACGATTGCTTAACATAGCGCTGAATCTTGACCCAAAAAGCATAGCATTCTAGTAAGTGAGATTGTAAGTCTCCCCCCTTTCATGGTATTGTGTGGAAACATAACCTTTTTTCCTTCCTTTGAAAGATGTCTTGGTTCAAGGATCCATGCTGGTGAATAGAGGGTTGAGTGTTCTCCAAAGAATGACTTAAACAATTAAAAAACAAAACTCCACTAACATATAATTAACTAACATTTTACTAACTTTTAATTTCAAGTCATTTACCTTATGCCATTTAAATTCAAGCCATTTATCATTTTCCATTATACATATCATTTGAGTTGTTTATGTTTATGTCATTTTCATTTTGCTCACTTGAGCCATGAATTATACTTGTTTGTGTATCTTGTTTGTGTTTGCGGTCTTAGGACCTTAAAGTACATAATAAACAACAAAAACCCCTAAAAAATGCTTGTGTGGACTGTTGGATTTGATCTGAGCTTTGGACTTAGAATTAGGCAACATTCCCTATGCAAAAGGACTTGGCTAATGCCAACATTTCTGAAGCCGAGTTCTAGTGATTTGAATTTTCATTTGATGCAAGTATTGGGATCCACTTGAGTTCATCTGCTACATGGTCTTGATGCAAACTTTACTTTGAACCTGTGTCTAATGCCCTATTCTGAGCCATCAAGGAGTATGTCATCTGATACATGGGGAAGATTATGAAGAAGACTATGAAGTTGCTAGCTTGGATATGGCTATATTTATGTGATGACTTGCTCTTCATCTTGCTACTTAATTATTGATATTTCTTGATTTTAAAGTCCAAAGGAAAAATGGGTTTCTATATGACATTCTTGCCTATTGGATTGCATCCCATTGGTCAGATCTTTTCAACTCTCAACTTTTAATTTTTGCTTAGGATTAGTCTCTTCATCTCCTCCCATTTCTTAAATTTCAAATCTCTCCCCCTTTTTCAAAGTCTTCTTTGCTTGTGATTTCTAAACTTAGACTCTTTTGCAAACTAGAAAATTTGGTCTTATGCCATTATATTTTTAAAACTCTTTTCTTAATCAAACTTGTAAATGAATCTAATCATATTGACTTAAAATTTTAAAAGACAAAAAATAACTAACACTCATTCAAGCTCTTTTAGTCCTTTTGTGCCTCTTTTAAATTTAAATTTTTGTTAAAAGCAATTCACTCACTTTGAAATAGATACCACGAACTGCGAGGTTTTGATCCCTCATTTTATGTTGGTACGTAGGCACAAGTCCGAAGGTCTTGTCAAACATAAAAATATAATTAATTAATTCTTTTCTCATCCCCACACTCTATTTATTGCAAACATCTTTTATACCAAAAACACATACACACATAAAAAAGGGCTCCCTAGGAGTACCTAGGACACTTTGGGTGCTAACACCTTCCCTCTGTGTAACCAACCCCCTTACCTGTAATCTCTGGCATTTGATTATTTTTGATTTGAAAACTTCTTATCTTTGGGTTTTGTTCATACTTTTCCTTTTTCCTTCGGAAACAATAAAAGCGTGGTGACGACTCTGGTTTTATTGACGTTAAAATTATCCATAGGTTAATGGTCATGAATTTTACCTCTACATCGGTGATGGTGGTCTAAATTAAGATTAGAATGTTAGTATGTGATGGCGATAGATGATGAGTGGTTTATAGTAGTGTGACTGGTGGTTACCGTGGTATCCAATAACGGTGGTGGTGGTCAGATTAGTGATAAGAGGTTTATGGAATGATGATCATAGTGGTCAAAGTGGTGGTAGAGGTGATCAAAGTGATGATTGATGTTTATTAGAGTGTCAGTCGGGGTGGTCATATGGGTAATAAGAGATGAACAAAATGGTTATCGACTTAGAATTGTGGCGGTGGTCAAAGATGTGGTTATAATGGTAGTTGATGATGGTCAAATTGAAGATCATAGGTGAATAAATTGGTGATCATAGGTTGTCATAGGGATGGTTGATGGTGAGTGGTGACTAGTGGTGGTCTCTAGTGATCAAAATGATAGTTGGAGTAGGGTCAACGACCATTGGTCGTGACATAGTAACATTAAAGCATGAACAAAAAAATATATAACTTGTTTTCTCTTTTTTTGAGCTTTATTCATTTTTTTTTTTGAAATTAAGTAAAAAAAACTCAAGTGAATTCCATTATAGTCATACTAAGTTTAGTTTTGAAATTTATCTTCATAATTAATAACCAAAAACTCACAATCAGGCCACTTAAGTCTCATGAAGCAAGGCTAACTAGGAGATGAACACACCCTAAAGGCACATCAAATTATGACTTATTGGCCCCTATAAACCATCAAACGACAAGAACTTGCATGATCCACTAATATTTGTCCCAGATTCATTTATCTCTAAAAAAAGATTTTAATATCTCTCAAATCTGGAATCTTACTACAAAGTTGAATGAACTATTCAAAGTAATTATAGTTTTAACTCGTCAACTAGTCATCATGAACATTCAAGCATATTCAAGGGGGCCTTTATGGCAGATTTTGTCAACAACATCATCACTAGAGGGATCTGAAAGAAAAAATCACCCCACATCATTTGATGGTGTATGTGGGAAACGTCCTCCAACATTTATAATAAACTTCAAGCTTGATGACGAACACCAACTACATGCTAACATATGTTATCCCCAAATAAGACATCAACAGTTTCATAAGGAACCTTATGGAAAATATTTGGTGACAATAATAAAATATTAAGATGCAATACGACTGCATAAGATACCCACATTTGTTTGAGAACATGATTAGTTGAACATTATTCAAACAAATGAGCTCCCCTACAAAAAACACAAGCAACAACATTTTCATCAATTTCCACTTTGTCTGGCTCAGAAGCTGGCGTATCAGAACTTATCATCATGTTCTTTATAATTTGGTGTATTCGAGACACTTGAGAAAATAAGGTTGTGGTTTTAGTGACTTCATGGACACCAACTGGTTTCTTTTGAACAACTATAGTGACTGCTCTCGTAACTAGGCTTTGATAGGTGTTGATAGTAATGATTTAAATTAATTTGTAATTGTCTTCATGGTACTTAGATAGTAAAGCTCCACCATAGGATGGATCTAACATATTTCTTAAGGATGGTACCAATCCATTGTAAAATGTTTCCAACTGAATGTAGATTGGTATCCCATGGTTATGACATTGCCTTATCGATTCCTTGAATCTTTCACATGCATCAAACAAAGACTCATCATTTCATTGTCTAAATGAAATAATCTCATTCATCATCTTTGCATTCTTGACAGGAGGAAAATAATTAGCTAAAAACTTCTCAGCTAAGGCATTTTACGTGGTTATGGAATTGGATTCTAAGGAGTTCGGTGAACTTTAGACTCCATCTCTTAGAGAATAGGGAATAACCTCACTTTGAAAGAGTCATCAGTAATACGAGGAATTTTGAAGTTACTAGCACTTCAAATGTACAAATGTGGATCTTTATTGGCAGCTCTTGAATATTATCCAACAACTTGTAGCATTAGAAACTTCATATGCTTGAATTAAATTGTGCCAATGTGATATCTTGTATTATAATTCATGTATTCATGGCATTGGAATATGTAGTGTCATATTTGTAAATAACCTGCCTAGGGAGACAACTTGGGATCACCCTAGGAAAGGAGGCGACGATGCAAGGTCGCCCAAAGGGAGGTACCGTCTCGCCCTTACATTTTCCTTGCCCATAGGAAGAAGAAACGTGGGATAAGACGTGTCTTAGATAATGAGAAATTCAAGATAGCTATTGACCCATATATCCCTTGAAAATAAGAATTCAACAATCCACCTTTTGACTGGGTGGGCGGTGAACTTTTCCAAAAAAGCCATAGGAACTAGGAATCCCTATAAATACCCCATTCCTTAAAGGGATAAGGGATCGAGTCATATTCACTCAATGTCGTCCAATAATACTCAAAAACTTCCTATATATACTCCGGGTGTAACACCCTTCTAAAATACCCCAAATATTTAATTTACAACAACAAATATATAAATCAGAGTAATTATTGCAGTTAAGGGTGTCACACAACACTTCACACATTTCACCATAAAAATCAGTCATGCTCATTATTTAATTCAACATAAACACTTCTTGCAAAATACGCAGCGGATAGAGATCATTCAACATATGTAATACATTACACCTAAAATTATTCAACAAGTTAAAACATCCCGTCCCGATGTTACATCTATCAGAGCATGACCCACTAAGGAGACCACACTAGACTCCAAGCACTAGCTTCTACTCACTCACTGCTCGTTACCTGAAAAATAGTTGTAAGGGTGAGTTCCTCAGTCGATATAATAAGCATTATAAATCATCATGTAATGCTAAGTAAATTTACACGTTAATCACCCTAATCATATCATGCATTCAGTAACGGCACATCACCTCAAATATCATACTCAATAACAACGTAAAATGCAACTCAATAACAACATAAAGTGCAACTCAAATGAGACTCGACTTGTCATGCATGTGGTACCAATCGGAGTAAAAACTCCCAACTTAAAATCATTGCCATTTTATTGGGCATCAAGGCATAAGCCTTCAACTTTCAACTTAAAATTTGCCAATCCAGGCCAACGTGGTGTGAGCAAAGCTCCATCAAGGCGTAAACCTTCAACTTTCAACTTAAAATTTGCCAATCCAGGCCAACGTGGTGTGAGCAAAGCTCCGACTTAATGCATATGAATGTACATGGCATACACGACTTTACAATTCCGACAACATAATAATAATAGCAACACAACAAGGTTTTCAACATAATCAACTTATAATCAACTTTGGCTCATCAAGCCTACAACTCAGTATTTTTAACAACTTTCCGTACACGGAACAACTTAACAACTCAGTCATACTTGCATCGACACTTTATAACACAAACCCAACAAATTTTACTCATCAAAATTGACTACAATATTACTTCATAACATAACTCAATCCCTACTATGTCACATACCAAACTAGGCAAATCACCAATTATGTTCACAACATTAAAATATCAATTTTTCACTTTTCCAACAGTGTTAACCGGTTAACGCCCTGGGTTAACCGGTTAACGCAGGACAAAACACATTTTATGGCAAAACGCAACAGTGTTAACCGGTTAACGCCCTGGGTTAACCGGTTAACGCAGGCAAAACAGCACATTTTCACAAAATATAACAGTGTTAACCGGTTAACGCCCTGGGTTAACCGGTTAACGCAGACAAAACAGTAGTTCCTGCGCTAACACAAGGCAGAATGCAGAGTTCTCCGCATTTTCCGCCGTTGGAGGACTTCCGGACCTCCGATTCAATTTCCGTAAAAAACTATACGTTCGGGGGAACACGACTCACACAATTACGGACTCAATTACAGCTTTAATACAACTTATTCATCACAATATTTCAGCATTCAACATCCCAATTAGGGTCACTTCAACGGTTTATCACTACCCATGACATGTTAATCTATAATACCCAGTAAACGACGATAAACCCCCCTTACCTGAGATAATCCGGAAATCTCTAAGCTTCAAGCTTTTCCGTTCTTCAACCTTTGCTCTCTAGCTCTTCCTCTTTGCCCTTTCTCCACTTTCCACTTTTCAGCCGCTTCTCTGTTTCACGTGAAAACTCTTTACCAAAAAATGAAAACCCTTTTCTCTTATTCCAACTTATATATTTTCCACTAATTATTATTCCAAATAATAATAATAATAATAATAATAATAATCCAATAATTCAATTTATTTAATTAAATTAATAAATATATTATTAACTTAATTTAAATAATTCTCTTATTTTATTCGGGGTGTTACACCGGGCACGAAAAACCAATCATGCATCATATTTCTTTTTCAATAAGGTTTGACATTAAGAATTCCTTTTTATTTTTGGAGGAACAGAGTAGTTGACAAGTTGGTAATTGGAAGGAAATTGATTTATGGACTAACAATTGGTTGAGATATAAAATTAAATATTTACACATAATATTGTCAGTGAATACTCAATTTACGCAAACTGCTAAGGTCAATTCAAATATCCAAGATATCAATGGGAACATTCCTCATGACTTATCCAGTTTTTCTCCTCAAATTGTTGATGACATTTGGAATATTAACTTGTCATTTGATAATACTATTGTTGATGAACTCATTGAGACTTGATCTATAAATAATGATATATCTTTTAAAGATGTCTACAACTACATTAGAAGGGATCACATTAAGCCTTCTTGAAAAAAATTCATTTCGCATGCCTATATACCTCATGCTAAGTCATTGATGACTTGGAAACTAATGCATAATGATACTGCGATAAAAGACAATCTGATTCCAAAGGGAATTTATATGGTTCCGAGTTGCTCTCTCTACAATCATGATCATGATATGGAAACTACATACCACTTATTTTTTATATGTTGGTATAACTTACTTCTCTGATTGGATGGAGTGATTGTTTGCATGAACATTGATAGAACTAGTTATAAAACTTATTCAAACTTACTGGTAGAAGTTAGAACTACGAAATTCATAATCTTATCATGACTCTCATCATGATAATTCTTTAGAAAACTTGACATACAAGAAATGATATTAGATTTCAAAATTGTAAATTGACTTAAATGAATATATTTTTTATGTTAAATAATCAGTATATATGATATTTACTTCATTCAAGGGGCACATGTACTCTTCAGTTCACGAATTTACAATTATTAAATGTTTTGACATCAAATGTCAATCTCCTCCCGCACCTAGAATCATACAAATTAATTGATGATTTCCTACTCATAATTGGATTAAGTACAACGAGATGGAATTTCAAGAAGAAATCTCATAATATCAACTTGTGGTGGCATATTTATGGATAATTTAGGAAAAATCTTGGAAGCGATTGGAATCATGCTTGCTATCCCTCAATAAACATAAACATAGATGGAATCATGCTTGCTATTTATGCTAACAAGAAGATAAATTTTTGCCTTGAAATTGACTTAATGCTGATCATTCGTGCATTTTTTAACGTGTGTCCTTTAGCATCTTTTAATTAATTTGAAAAATATTTTACACATTATATATATTTTTACATTCAAGATATTTCATTTTTTTATAAAAAAATAAATGTACAAATTGATTAGTCAACCAAGATTTTTTCATTTTTGTTAATTATGACAATGCAATATTCACTTCATATTTATGATTTGATTTTTTTTAAAAAATTGATTAGTCAACAAAGATTTTTTCATTTTTGTTAATTATGACAATGCAATACTCACTTCATATTTATGATTTGATTTTTTTTAAAGATAGATTAACCATGTCCAAGTATCGTTTTTCTAATTGTTTGATAAGATAAGCTTTATTTTTGTTTTATTTATTTAATAATTTATCTCTATTAAGAATTTATTTTAAATACAATATATACTCTTACTTGTAAGCCGAAGAAGTAAAAAAGAATGACATGTCTATTCAAGTAGTGCAGTATGTTTAAAGAAATTTTTATAGGCTTTATACAATAAATAAATAAATAATTATTTTTTTTACTAAGATAGGAGTTTGGTTATAGATGTGATCTTAAAATTCGCTTGGTAAATAAAGATAGTTGTGACATTGCTGTGATTTTAATATTATGGATAGACCAAGAAAAAGCAAAAAGTTCATTCAGAAAAAGACATGTCCCATTTATTAACTCTTTTCTATGTACTTTTCCTCATATATGACATGTCACAGTTCACAATACAAACACATACACACATCAAACAACTTTCTCATATCACACCTACACCAACCTTCCATATCTAATCTACAATCTAACTATCCATCTCAACACAACACAAGAACACAGAAAAAAAAAGGTTAGTGTCTTTTACTTGTAGAGTTCTTTTGCTTTTAATTTCTTCATAATATTTTTTTAATAATTTTTAAAATTTCTATGAAAAAAAACAAGACCCTTTTCTTTGAGGATCTTGTCATCTTTGTCTTTTATTTTGGTATGGTGATTTTCTTTCAGTCGTTTTGAAGTTTATGTTTTTATGATATGGAGATTCTTCTGGGGAGGGAAAGATGAGAGTTTCCTAAAGGGGTAACTGTTCTAATCTGGTGATGTTTTTTGTTTGTTTGTTAAGAACTGATTTGGTATTTGGGATTTGTTTAATGATAGAATGTTTTTTAAGGTTGTAGTGAAGTAATTGTTATACTTTTATTTGATGTTTTTTTTTTCATTTGGCTGAAAAAGATTAATCTGTGTAAAATTGATTTTATTTTTCAAACCTTAATTCATGTTTTACTTTGGATGGTTTTACATGAATACTATATAAGCTGATGCTGTGTTAGATAGTGCATGTTTGGATTAACTGCGAGTTGTCATTGCGGTTTTGTTGATGCTTTGAAATGTTTGGTTTTACTATTGGATTACTTAGAATTGATTCTGACATGTTTGATTGGTCTCGAGTAGAATTGATTCTGCTTGAAGCTTTGAAGTGTAACTTTTTTCTATGTTGGTTGTTACTTATTGTGGAATTGTTTGTTTGAATTAAGGTGCAAACAAAGAGTGGTTTAAAGATGGGTTCTTTATGTGATTTTTGTGGAGACCAGAGATCCTTGGTGTACTGCCGCTCTGACGCCGCTTCCTTATGTTTGTCGTGTGATCGAAACGTTCATTCTGCTAACGCACTTTCTAAGCGTCATTCAAGAACACTCGTGTGCGAGAGGTGTAATTTACAACCGGCCTATGTGAGGTGTGTTGAAGAGAAAGCTTCATTTTGCCAGAACTGTGATTGGTCGGCTCACGGTACCGATCCATCTTCTTCAACACACAAACGACAATCAATCAATTGCTACTCTGGCTGTCCTTCGGCTTCCGAGCTTTCTTCTATATGGCCCTTTTTCTCAGATATCCCTTCTATGGGCGAAGCGTGTGAGCAGAAACTCGGTTCGATGAGCATTAATGAGAACCACGACAATAAAGCCCGGGTTTCTCCAGAAAGCAAGAACGTGTCTGGCTCAGCTCAAGTCGCCGATCTTCCTAGCAAGGATAAGTCTAGGGCCGGAAAATCTTCAGTAACCGAGTCACGTGCAGAACCTTGTATTCTTGACCAGCCGCCTCGACCTTCCAATGAGTGTATGCCCAAGGTATAGATAGCCTCATGAATAATTTTTCGGGAGAACGGGATGGTACATATTAGCAACAATGACACTATGATTTTTCTTGTTTAGCGAAATGAGTTACACCATTTTTAGCTTTCTTGTTTAACCTCTCATAATGATTCTGCAGTTACAATGTCCCGGTAGTACGGCATCTGCACTTTGCGAAGATGATAATTTGTACGACGGTTTCAACATAGATGATATGGATCTTGAACTTGAGAACTATAAGGAAGTTTTTTCTTATGCTCTCAATAACTCCGAAGAGTTTTTCGAAAAGGGCGGTATTGATAGCTTATTCGAGAGAAAAGATATGTCTGCTAGTGCTGGTGATTCCAATTGCCGTGGCGCCATTGCAGCTTCTTCAGATTCAATGTTAAGTACTAAAACTGAACCGATACTTTACTTTACGGAAATGCAATCCCAATCAAACGTTTCATTTTCCGGCGTTATCAACGATGCTAGTGCTGGCGACAATCAAGAGTGTGGCAGTGCTTCTTCCATGCTTCTCACGGGGGAGCCTCCCTGGTGTCCTCCTTGCCTGGAGAGTTCTTCTATTCAATCTGCTAACCGCAGCAATGCTGTCATGCGCTATAAGGAAAAGAAAAAGAATCGAAAGTAAGTAAGTTAATTGTATCGATACTGTAAAAGTAAGAGGAATGTTAGGAACATTCACTTTCCGACTTTCGTTGTAACACTCTTGTGATTAATGTTTTAGGTTTGATAAGAAAGTAAGGTATGCTTCTCGGAAGGCTAGAGCTGATGTCAGAAAACGTGTGAAGGGCCGGTTCGTTAAAGCTGGTGAAACATTCGACTATGATCCTTTAAGCGAAACCAGAAGCTTCTGAGTGTACACACACCCTTTAACCATGTTCTATGAAACGAAACGAAACGAAAGAAACACTCGGCTAAAAATATCATTTATTCTACTATAAAAAAATGATGAAATTTGATGCAGTGACAAACTCTGAGCCTATATTTTCTTCAAGAGAAAGAAGATTCTAATCAAGGAACATTCATTGAATTGACAGTATAGGCTCGGGAATGGGAGGTACTGTATGTTCTTCTTCGCTTTCTTCGCCGCAAAGGATATATCCAAGCTGCGATATCATCTAACATGTCACAAGGCGCCCCTTCAAGTGACGTATATTGAAATTTGGTTCACTTTCTGAGGCAAGTTATGGTTCTTGATTCAAATCTAATGCACAATTCATTGTTATTCATGGTTTGTCATCATTTATGTTAATTTTACACTATTTTAAGCCAATGTATGTCACTGTTGTAGAATGTAATGTTTTGTCCTGCATACATGTAGATGGAGTTGTAATTGCTAAATAGTTACTTAGATAGAACGATTGTAAATTTGAAGGGTATGTATAGAATAGGATGTTCAGTTTCATGATGATAGGTTGAATATGTATGGTACAAGTTTTGTTGGTTTTTTTAGGGTCAATGTTTGTATTGTTTATTTCTATTGTAAGCCCTTTCATAAGAGAACTGCAACTATATTTGTGTTTTTTTCTTCTATATTGTTGTTATTTTATGATCTACATTATTTCCCTTGGGAATATTGGGATTAAGGTTATACCTAAATTTCTTGTTTTTTCTTCCTTCTATTACTAACAAAGTAAATTGTAAGGCAAAAACGGGGCAATGGTGACTGAGAAGATTAAAGAAAGGAATAAGGAGAATCAAAGTCAGAGCAAGATCTAAGATCTTCAAGAACGG
The DNA here is from genome assembly GCF_024323335.1 of Lathyrus oleraceus. Taxonomy (NCBI): domain Eukaryota; kingdom Viridiplantae; phylum Streptophyta; class Magnoliopsida; order Fabales; family Fabaceae; genus Lathyrus; species Lathyrus oleraceus. The sequence goes on from NC_066580.1 coordinate 151,631,225, forward strand.
AGCACTAAGAAGATTAAAGAAAGAATAAGGTGAATCAGGAGACAACAAATCAAAAGGGAAAAGATGTAGGTATATTGTATAGAGATATGGTGACCGGAAAAAAATGTCATATTCCTAAACAAGATCGATATGTTTGAGATGTAGAAGGTTTGGTAGTGGAGGAAAACAAGGTTGGAGATTATGAATGTCCATTTTTCATTTGATTTGAAGTTGAAGAAAAGAGAATCCATAGACTATGGATGAGGGGAGTTATTGTCAAGCTTTTAGGAAAGAAGATTTGGTATAAAGGCGCTCTTGAGACTTGCTTGAAGCAAATGCGGGTAAGGAAATGAATTATTAGTATCATTGATCTTAGTCAGAACTACTTTTTAATGGCATTTTCACACGAAGAAGACAAATACACGGGAATGACAGATGAGTCGTGGTTCATCTATGATAATTATCTCACTGTAAAAGATTGGAGCCCTAACATTCACCCTGAGGGTGATATCATTGAAGAAGAAGTTGTATGGATTAGAATTGTTGGATTGCCTATTGGGTATTTTGATGTTATGATGTTGTCCTTCATTGGGAATAGAGTAGGCAAATCGGTGAGAGTGGATAAAAACACGATACAACATGAATGAAGGAAGTATGTAAGAATATGTGTGGGACTCAATTTAGATAAACCACTGATAGCAATGTTTTCGATATGAGGGTCTGGTTACGTGAGAGGTAAGAAGGTTGTTAATGAAATAGGAAATACATTTGACGTAGGCGAAGGAACATCATCAATTAAACATAATAACGATAATGAAGATAAGGGTGATGGTTTTTGGAGAGTCGTGCAAAAACAACAAAGGTGACTGTCATACCCCAAAATTTACCCTCCCTTTTCATTTCTATCTAACTTTTGATTTGGGATTTCATCTACATATACATGATATCATAGTATATTCATTTGCATTGAGAATCACAAAATCATGGATTCAAAGGTCTTGATCACACAAAGCATTGAAGAGAGGCAGAGTCTTAAGCTAGGGTTCTTACATGACATGTTTGTATTGATGAACCCTCCCTCTTGGTTACCTTTTATCATGTAGGATAGTAGGAAATCCTAATTCATTGATGTTGGGTATAAACATCATCAAGATCATTCAAATCCCTAAAACGCTAGTTCCTGGTTATGGCATTATCAACCATTATGTGTGCATCTAAGCTCGAGGTTCATCTGACGCATTTGGTCCATTGTGGAGGATTCATTAGTTTGATTAAGGATTCATTCAAGGTCACACATGGTCATGATCTCATTGCTTGGGTAAGGTTCTTTGACTCAATTCATGGTATTATTTGATTGAGGTTCATTAGTTCAGGTCTAATACAGTGGCATAATTAATTTGGTTTAAGGGCATTATGATGCACATTCAAACTTCATTGCATTCATTGTTCATTCAAATCCATTTCATTAAACACAAATTCATTTCATGATTCATTCATTTCATTTCCAAGTTTATTCATGTCAAAACATATCAAACAATTACATCACAAAATACTGTTATCATACATTACATTACATTACAAGTCATTTCAACAATTTTTTTTACTTAAGTTGATTTTTGGTTAACTGTTTACTTTTTGGTCAACCAGTTGATCAAAGTCAACTAACCCACTTTGACCATCCTAAAACCTAATGTCCATTTTTCACTTGAATATTCCACTTGGTCTTGCCATGATCCAAACTTTCACCACTTTCTTCAAGTACAAGTTATCCTTGCATGATTCCATCATTTCATGATTGCATATCCTACAAAGAAACAACCAAACCATTCATATTATCATAACCACAATTGCATACAACAATACATAATATACCAAGTTGCTAGCATTCTCACCAAGTTACAATGACCATTCCAACATCAAATCATGTAACATCCATATCATACATGGCCATCCAAACAATACAACATTCATCAAGCATCACTATGCACTAGAATATCAACATGGAATAAACACATCATTATTCCAAGCATCATGAACCAAACCAACATTTCCATAGCATACTAATTGAACATGTCCCAACATTGCAATGCATCATGGCTGCAATTAACATACCTAACATAAGCATAGAATTCATAGCAAATATCATTAACAATTAAGCAACCACCACATCAGTTTCAAGCATGTCATTCATCAAATCAAAGTTAACATTCATCAAGGCCAAGCAGTAGTACAAAACAAATCAGCAGTAGGTCACAACATTCAATCATGCAATAAATCAAAGCATAGCAGAAAAAACAATAACAAGCAGCTACATCCATCATTCCATGACAATACACTACAATGCATCATTAGAACCACATATGAACCAACATGGTCGTGACAGCAAACTTGCAAACAATCATATTCTAACTGCAGTAGTTCATACCTTCATAAGCATTCCAAACATCTCAGTAATAAAAATATCACACAACACAACCTAGAATTTACATTACAAGCAGGGTTCAAATCAAGAAATGCAATCAAGTTCAATCATTCATCACAAGCAGCAACAGAGCACATACATAACTAACCTTCATTCACTCACTAACCAACTTCATTCACACTAATTGAAACCAAAACAAAACTGCAACTAACTCCTAACGAACCTAACAAATTTTTACAATTCAGTTACAAACTCCATCCAACTCTAACAACTTATATAATCATCATTCACCAAAACTCTCCAGATCTCTCTCTCCAATCACCCTATCTAGGGCTTACTCATATCCGATTGGCAGAAAATTCATCACTTCCATTGATCACCAACCACCCTCTCTCGAGCTCTCTCATTTTTTTTCGTTTTTTCCTTCACCTCAAATCAACCTCACTCACATCCTCTCTCACAATCATTCATCACTGAAGATTCGCCTTCACATCACTCAACTTCACAACTCAACTCAGAGCATCAACAATTTCACTCAACCACATGACTCAGGACCAAATTCAACACCAACAAATAAAAAGGAGAAGAAGAGGAGAAATTAATTAAACATAAAAATAGAAAGAGTTAAAGGATCAAGAACTTACTGAGAACTTACTAGAAACTTTGCTGCAGATTGTTAGTCAAACAAGGAGAGGAAATCAGAAGACATAATTTTTGATGATAAACATGTGTTATTAATGGCTTTTGATTCTGATAGTGCGTCTCTAGAAGACTGGTGGTATATGGAAACTGGTCGTTCAAACCATCTTACTGGAAATAAGAAATGGCTGGTTGATTTTGACTATGGGAAGAGGACCAAGATCAGGTGTGCTGATGATAAGTATCTGAATGCTGAAGGAATGAGGAATGTTAGAGTGATTATGAGTAATTGCAAATTTGCGTTAATTCATAACGTATGGCATGTTCCTAACATGAAGAGAAATCTGATGAGTGTAGGTCAATTAATTGAAAAAGGATTCTTAGTTACTATGAAGGACAATCTTTTGAAGATGTATGATTGTAATCATAAGCTGATTATGGAGTCAGAACAGGGAAGGAGTAGAACATTTAAGGTGAATATTAAAACTACAGACTCTGGATGCCTTAGCGCAACAAGTGTTGTGAAGGAAAGTGAGTCGTGGCACAAAAGATTTGGTCATTTGAACTTCAGAAGCTTAGGGCATCTAAATTCAAAGAAACTGGTATGTGGAATTCCTGCAATTAAGAAACCAGAAAAGTCATGTAATGTGTGCATGAGAGGGAAACAACCAATATTGTCATTTGCATCAGAAGTAGCTTAGCAAAACATGCTTTAGGGGTAGTGCATTCTGATGTGTGTGGCCCATTTCCATAACCTTCACTAGGAGGGAATAAATACTTTGTGTCATTTGTGGATGAGTTGACAAGGATGACATGGGTATCCCTTATAAAGTTCAAACACGAGGTATTTGTTGAATTTAAGAAATTCATAATCAAGGCTGAGAAACAAAGTAGTCAGACTCTAAAGATTCTCAAGACTGATGGTGGAGGTGAGCATAACTCTATAGAGTTCAGAAAATTATGTAAGGAGAATGGAATTGAGCATGAAGTGACTGCTCCATATACTCCTCAACACAATGGTCTTGCTGAAAGGAGAAACTGAACTTTGCTTGATATGGCAAGGAGCATGCTAAAGGAGAAGAAACTTCCTAACACTTTGTTGGGAGAAGTTGTTGCTACTGCAACATATGTGCTTAACAGGTGTCCAACCAAGAAGCTGAAAGAAATTGTTCCTTTTGAGAGGTGGACTGGATATAAGCAAAGTGTGAGTCATTTCAGAGTATTTGGTTATGTCTGTTATAAACGCGTTCGAGATGCTACTAGAAAGAAGTTGGATGATAGAAGCAAGGTGATGTTATTGGTGGGATATCACAATACAAGTGCTTATAAGCTTTATTGTCCATTCACTAATAAGGTTGAAGTCATCAGAGATGTTGTTGTGAAAGAATCATAAGTATGGGATTGGAGCAAGTCTCAATCCAACTCCGGTGTAGAGTTAACTTCTAAAGATATTGATTGTGATTTTGAAGATGAGTCAAAGCATGAAAATGATTCTGAGAGTGAGTCAGAATCATAAGGTGAGATTGATTCTGAGGAAGAATCAGATTCTGATCCAGATTCTGATGGTGATTCAGATTATGGGGATCCAGATTCTGATGGTGATTTAGATTTTGGTGGTAGTCCAGATTATGAGGATATTCCAGATTCTGAAGTGGTCATGCTTCTGAAGTTGATACTTCTGAAGTTCTAGCATTTGATATTATTCCAGAATCAGAAGGTTCTGAACAAGTTCAGAGGCCACAAAGAATCACAAACATTCTGAGAAGTTTTACAGAGTTTGACATGCTGTAATATACTGAAGTAGATTCTAAAGGGGAAGTTATTCAGTTTTCCGTGTCAGTAGACTCTGAACCCGTGAGTACGGAAGAAGCTCTCAAGCAGAAAGTCTGGCTGAAGGCCATGAAAGAAGAACTTGATACCATAGAGAGAAACAAGACTTGGAAGCTGATAGAACATTCAAAGAACAAGAAAGCCATCAGCGTGAGATATGTTTATAAGGTGAAGCTAAAGCCATATGGATCAATTGGCAAACATAAAGCAAGGTTAGTTGTGAGAGGTTTTCTACAGAAACATGGGTTAGATTACTTTGAAGTGTTTGCGCCTGTAGCAAGACATGAAACAATCAGGCTGGTGATTGCGATAACTGCTAACAGGAATTGGCCTCTGATGCATTTAGACGTGAAACCTTCATTTTTGAATGGTCCATTAGAAGAAGAGGTTTATGTGTCACAACCTCCTGGATTTGAGAAAAAGAATCAGGAAGGAATGGTGTACAAATTACACACAACTTTCTATGGACTGAAGCAAACCCCTAAAGCTTGAAATCTGAAAATTGATTCATTTTTCAAGAAGTAGGGATTTCAGAAATGTGAGATGGAGTATGGTGTTTATGCTCAACATACTTCTGAAGGAAATATGATTCTGGTGTGTCTGTATGTTGAGGACATATTGCTAATAGGAAGTTGCGAACATGGATAGCTATGTTCAAGAAGGAGTTGATGAATGAGTTTGACGTGCTGATTTAGGAAATATGGTTTATTTTTTAGGGATGGAGATTATTTACTATGAGAAATGCATATATTTACATCAACTAAAATATGAACTTGAGCTTCTAAAGAGATTTGAGTTGCTGAATTGTAAAGTTGTTGTCACTCCTGCTGATACAAATCAGAAATTGGATTCTGATTCTGATGGTGATGATGTAGAAGCGACAACGTTCAAGTAGTTGGTATGTTCTCTGATGTATTTGTGTAATACCATACCTGATATTTGCTATGCAGTTGGAATGGTGAGTAAGTTTATGAGTAAATCGAAATGGTCTCATTACCAAGCTGCTGTCAGAATTCTGAGGTATATAAAGGGAACTCTGAAGTATGGAGTTTTGTTCCCTTCTGGTGCTTGACTCAGAACTTCTGAGTTACTCAGATTTTGATTGGTGTGGAGACAGAGTTAACAAAAGAAGTACTTATGGATAGTTGTTTAAGTTTCTGGGAAGTCTTATTTCTTGGTATTCCAAGAAGCAACCAATTGTTGCTTTGCCAACTTGTGAAGCATAATATATTGTAGGTGTTGTGACTGCATGTCAAGTTGTGTGGCTTCTGAGTTTACTGCAGGATCTGAAGATCAAAGTAAACAAGCCTCTGAAGTTGATGATTGATAACAAGTCTGCAATCAATCTTGCCAAGAATCCAATGTTGCATGGGAGAAGAAAATATATTGAGACTAAGTATCACTTTCTAAGAAATCAGGTTCAGAATGGAGTGCTAATAGTTATACACTGTAGCATCCAGAAGCAGTTGTCAGATGTTCTAACGAAGGCGATAAAGACTGATCAATTTCTCCGCTTGAGGGATGAAATTGGTGTTTTTAGTTTTGATTAAGCTGAATATTAATTAAAGGATGATGCTAAAATTAATTCATATTTTCATAAACTTGTAGACAAAGTTTATTAGAAGATATTTTAGTATTTCTTATTAAGTCTCACTTGTATTTAAACAAGTGAGTGATGTGAATAAATAATACATTTAATTTCTTTTCCGGTCTACAACAATGTGTGTGTGTATGCACCCATTTTTTTAATCATTTAAGAGTAATGAAAGTTTATTATTATTATCTCTTCTCTCTCTTATTTCATTGTTCATTTTTATCATCTTGTGCACTAACAAATTCATCTTAAATAATTAGGATTAAACAAAAGTCAAATAAAAATATAGGCAATTGTCAATACATCCTTTAGCAAATAATAATCCTTAAGCCATCACAGCTTTCTGATTTCTCTTAGGACATGTTGGATTTGAAAAACTAGCCTCCTATCACATGAGGTCAAAAATATGACTTCAATTCAAATGGATATAAAAGATGACCACCGCATATGAATATTCACACAGAAATGTAACTACATACCATTTGATGCAGTTTCGAATAATCTTATATATCAAACTAAGTTTGATATTATTCTAAATGTTTGTAAATTAAAGTTGTATTTCCTTCTAAAAATTTAAAGTTAATTTTGCTTGGAGACAATTAAGAAAGAATCTATAAAGCCATATTATAGAATGGTTTACTCAAAAAATAAATAGTTAATTAAATAATAATTCAATTAAATAAAAGGATTGAGTTTATGGTGGTCAAGACCCACTTGAACATTAAAATGGAAAAGATCTACATAAAACATAATATATTATGTTTATGTCTCTTCAAAATTAACATAAAATATCTATTTTGTTGTGCCTCATTTATTGTAACTTTCGACTAGAATCAATACCATTTTGTATTCGTGGTGACTTAATATAGGCATTATGGAAATGTGGTGTTATGCTTTCCCGAGATAGTCATTAAAAAGGCCAAAACTCATACTGAAATAAACTTACAAACAAGTATCATGTAATCATAAGTTTTCATACAGGGATGGGTCATAGATGCAGTGACTATTCCTCACCCCCCATATCAAATTTTGTTGCGAAGTTTGCATTGAGAGGTATGACACTAAAGCTCATTTACAATTGGAAGAATCCAAGGGTTTCTTGTTGCTCCTTTAGGTTTATACTTTTAATATTCGATAATTCCATTTATGTAATTAATCTAAGTCTCAATTGTGGAATTTTGTTTTGCAATTACTTTTAGAAGATATGCTTTTAATAAGGACAACTATTTTTTGATGATGACAACTAGTGTTTAACGAGGACAACTCGTCTTTGATGACAACAATTAAGTCAAGCATAAAATGGTTAAAGATGCAAACCAAATTATTAGGGTTTGATGGACATGACTATTTAATGATGGAAACTAAATGGAATATAACTCAAACCTCGTATTAATATAAACTCAAGCAAGTGTCTATGTGAATAAAACATCTGACAAGTCTTAAAGCATATGCAAGCTTGTCTCGATACGTCTAAGTAAATATATTGTAAAAACATAAGGGCATTATTGTAAAGTGCATGTCTAATCATACACACACCTACAAACAAGTTTGTAAACTCATTTTTCTATAAAAAAAACTACTATCAAAAATACTTTGAAGTCGTGCCACACAAGTTAGGAACTTCTAGAAAAGATTTGGGCAAGGTTTTGCGCTTGTCAATCGATTGATACCTTATGACAATAGATTGGTAGCTTATGACAATCGATTAGACCTGTTAAAAGATGTGTCATAATCGATTAGGACAGTGCCTTGATGAATGATAACATCTAAATATATTTTCTTTCTTTTTTGAACTTATTAATCGATTAATTTTAGGCTTACCAATTGATTGAAGCATTATGCCAATCGATTGACTCATCATTATTGGCCATAAAATTAATTCTTTTTTTGTGCCAACTTCTACCCTATAAATAGAGGTCACTTCCCACATATTTTAACATCCAGAAAACGTGATTTCATTTCTTAATTATCACCCTCGCAAAAAAACAATTTGTTTACTTTCTCTCACTAAAAGTTTAGCCGTAGTGCTTTTCGAGAAAGTCGTTTTGCGAGTGAGGAAGTTGTAATTCTAGGGGTAGTTTAGAAGGATAGTTTTGTAAGTTCACCAAGTATGTTTTGTTTTTACCTTGATTGAACATTTCATCCATTAAGAATAATCTATTTGGGCTCGAAGTTAAACTTGTAAATAACTTTGGTTTGAGAATTGTGTATCAAGTCTCCGTGTAGGTTTAAAAGTTCAGTCGTCTCAAAAGCTTTTATTGGTTCGAGATCATCACATTGGTAAAATCTCATAGGTTCTGGGTTATTCCATGATAAAATCAAGTTTAAGTTCGTGAGCTCATCCCGGTGTTAAAAACTCTCAAAGGTTCAAGATTATCCCGTGATAAAATCTTCGTTTGAATCTTGAAGACTAGTCGCTCCAAGTTTCTTGTCGAAAGGAGACTAAACGCTTCCATCCATCATTAGGAAGGAAAACTCGCCGCTACACTCCTCTTTTACAGTTTGATTGGAAGTTAGCCACAAACTTATCTTTTCCTTTTATTAGGGGGTTCAAGAGTTCAACCTACTAGAAGCTCTTAAGAATGATTAGATACTCTAAAGAACAAATCTTGGGGAGAGGATTAGGTATTTTTCTCTTTTGACTGAACCTCTGTAATTTCTGGTGTTCTTCTATTTCCCTTAAACTCTTTATATTTATGCATTTTACCTTCTGCAAATTTATTTTCTATTGCTTAATTTCAAAAAATTTATAAAATATTTTTAAACTTTGACTTTGATCCGAAAAAGTTTGTAAACTCAACTTTTTCTGAAACACACAATTCATCAAGTTTATTTTCGAAAGGAGACTAAACGCTTCCATCCACCGTTAGGAAGAAAGAGTCAGCATTACACTCCTTTTTTGCTGTTTGGTTGAAAGTTAGCCACAAACTTATCTTTTTCTTGTATAAGGGGGTTCGAGAGTTCAACCTATTAGAAGCTTTTAAGAATGATCGGATACTCTAAAGAATAAGTCTCTGGTTTTGATTCGAAAAAGTTTGTAAACTCAAGTTTTTCTAAAACACGTAATTCACCATCCCTTTATGTGTGGATTCAAATGTCCAATAACACCAATTAGTTGGATTCATCACTTTTAACTTAGGTGATTTGTGCTAATTTTATCAATTTTTAAGTAATTTGTGATATTTAATAGTTAAGCAAACTAGGTGCTTCATATTTGGATTTTCCTTATTTTTGGTATGCATGAATAGCCATTCTGACGACCATTGTCACCACACTTCTGTGTGTTGCGGTAAATTCATGACCACTGAGATATTATTTAACTCAACATAAATAAAACAAGAGTTATCACCGTGCTTTTATTGTTTCCAAGGGAAAAGGGAAAAAGTACAAACAAAACCCAAAGATAATAAGTTTTCAAATCAAAACTAATAATATCAGAGATTACAGGCAAGGGGGTTTGTTACACAGAGGGAAGGTATTAGCACTTAAAGTGTCCTAGGTACTCCTAGGGAGCCCTTTTTGTGTGTAAGTGTTTTGGTTGAAAAAGATGTTTGCTAAAAAATAGAATGAGGAGATGAGAAAATAATTCATTATTTGCATTTTTGTGTCTGGTAAGACTTTTGGTCTTATGCATACGTACCAACATAAAATGAGGGATCAAAACCTCATAGTTCGTGGTAAAAATTTCAAAGATGGGTGGATTGATTTTAACAAAAGCTTAAAGATCTTTTGTTATCAATGGAAGAATACTCAACCAAACATCCACCAATAATGAGGGCTTTACAACTTTTAAGAGGGAGAGCTACAACTTGGATTCAATCAACAAGTATGCCACTAACCCCTAATACACGGAAAGTCTTACACTCAACATATCATGGAATGAGATAATTATATCTCAATCAAAGATAACTTAAATCTAAATGCTTTCTTTTGAAAAAGTTTAAAAAGAAAAGGCACAAAGTGTCCAAAATGATTAGATGAGGTTATTAGTTCTTTTTTGTCTTTTTGAAAATAAAGTCAATATGATTAAATTCATTTACAAGTTTTATTAAGAAAATATTTTGAAATTCAATGGCATAAGGCCAAGGTTTCTACCCATTAAAACAAGTTTAAGTTGAAAACAACAAGCAAATAAGTTTTGAAAATGAGAGGGAGATTTTGAAATTAAAGAAGGAGGAGGAGATGAAGGGACTATCCTAGATAATATTTAAAAGTTTAGAGTTGAAAAGATCTAACCCATGGGAAGCATCCACAAGACAAAAATGTCAGATAGAAACCCATTTCCTTTGGATTGTCAAGCAAGCCAAAAAACCATAATCATCCAAGCAATTAATAAGAAGACCAATGGCATCAAATAAATATAACCAACCATCCAAACAAACACTCCAAAGCAAGCAATTTTGAATATTCTTTAGATGCATCAGATGAAAAATCCCTTGAAACATACTCAAAGATAAACCATTAAATAATATCAATAAGATCAAAATAACAGCTTAAACATAGAGAAAGAGTGCATCAGATAAACCAAGGGGAGTTTCTCAAGCTTGTATAATATGAATGACATTGACGAAGAAATGATCTCAAATTAATGGAATTGGCCAAGTCTTTTCCATAGTTCAGGGATGTTGCCTACTCTAAGTCCATAGGTCCAGATCAAGTCACAGACAGAGGTCCAACAGTCCACTAAGGTTATTTTTAAGGTTTTTGTTTTTATTAAGTATTTTAAGGTCCTAATACCACAAACAAAACAAGATCACCAACACAAAATATATCACAAGTATAAATATAATGGCTTAAGTGAGCATAGTGAAAATGACTGAAACATAAATAATTTGCATGAATGTAAATGACAATGAATGATAAAGTGCAAGAATTTAAATTGAATTAAAGTAAATGACACTAAAATAAAGTCGACAAAATAGATGTTAGTGAATGTCAATGGAAGAAGAAAATATTGTTTTAGTCATTTTTTGGAGAACACTCAACCATCCACTCACAAGCATGAAGATATGAACCTATACATCATTCATGAGAAGGGCTCTAACTTGGATAAAACCAACAAGTATGCCACTAGCTCTCACAAAATGGAAGAGGATAAAAATCTTCACACAATACCATGAGGAATAGGAGACTTACAATCTCACTTACAAAAATGCTATTGCCTTTGGGACAAATTTAGCGCTATGTTAAGCAATTGTAATTAGACTTATGTAGAAGTCACAACTATCTGAGGTCGGTCAATAATAATATTGGTGTTAATGCATTATAGAGATAAGGTATCAAGACCAAGCTCCTAAAGCATACCACACACAAAAATAAGAGGGGATGGACCTATCTCAATCAAGCTCATGTTGATTCATCTAACACAAGGTCATTGATGAATCAACTAGCATTTGATATTATAAGAAATCATTTTCCATGAGTGGATAGGGAAAGAACATAGATGAAGATGAAGATGAAGAGATGAAGTGAAAAAGATCCCAAATTGATCAAGGGATGAACCTCACTTGATCAATATCATTCATTCATCTTAAGGGATGAAGTTCAAACTTCATCAACCCCCTAAATCCAATGGTATTGACCAAGTCAAAGTCCAATTCAACCAAGACCAATGCCAAACATAAGTTGAGTCAACACAAAGTCAATAAAATAGCTCAACAAAATATCAAAGCAATTAAAACAATTCAAAACAATTTTAAAATGAAGAAAATACATTTTTAAAGGTCAAAAACCTAAAATCTCGTCAAATCACAAAAGAAATGGCCAAGAGATTTATCATAGGTCAAACAAGGTCAAAGGACCATTGACTAATTTTTTTGCCATTTTTTAAAAGTCAGAAGTATTTAAAAATCAATTAAAACAAGTCAAAAATCACAAAATTCATTAAAAATATCAAACTCAATCCAAAAATTAATTTTAATTCAGAAATGGAAAGAGGAAATTATTTGTGAAATTTTGGTGGTGGTCCCATAAATTTTGGATTAAAAATGAAATTATAATGAATTTTGTAAGAAAATGCTATTTAATAAATCAATTTGAAAAATAAAATAAATAAAAAAACAAGGCCCATTAGATCTCCCTTATTAATTGAGGTGGCAGATCTGATGGTCACGCACGCGCTTTCTACCATGTCAACAGTCAACGCATCCATACGATTGGTATTTAAAAATGATGGACCAGATTAGAACGTGCCATCAAGATCTGAGGGTGTGGGATGAACCAACACACTACCAGAGCCCTAGTTCCGGTCATTTTCTCCGGCTAGCTCGCCGGACTGGTCAGATTAAAAATGTCCCAAAAATGGATGGATCGTATACCAAATTGAAGAGAAAAATGAAAGGAATCCAAATATCACCTCAAAATCTTCCAACTCTCACTCTATAATAAGAAAAATGGAGTTGAAAATTGAGGTATCTAAACTGAATTACTTCGATTCAACCTTAAAGTAATTCAGGATCAATGCCTACATTGGTAAGACTTCAGTCATCTATAAATTAAGCCAAGATCTTAAGAAATAAGAGAGAATCGAAGAGTTGAAATTTGAAGAAATTCACCTTCGGGTAGCAGTTTTGGAGGTTAATTCTTGATGCAATTCCACTTGATTCCTCTTCCTCTTGCTTGCAGGAGTTGAATGAAGTGAAAATGGTTGTGAATCCTTGGAGTTCTTATTCACAAACAAAAGTTGAATCAAGAACTCGATTTCAAAGAAATCCTCAAGGTATTCTGTAGAGTGTGGCTATGGGGTTGATTGGCAAAGCTTGATGTAAGACCCCAATTTTGACCCTAAGATCCCTCATGTTATTCACATCATATGCATTAGCATTAGGATCACATCTCGACATCCTCCTCACCCTTCACTCATTGGGTTTGTTATGGGAGAGACCACCAAGAACCATGTGATTGTATCATACTTGTTATTTTATCATTTACTAACCAAAATACCAAAAATATGTCTTTGCATTTGTCTAACTCTTTTGTAGGTAGGGCACTTGATCACCTTTGATCTATCAAGTTCACATCTAAGGTTTAAGACTCTCATTTCTAAGAGCTCAACCAAGGAATGATCCACAATGTCTCTAGGCATCATATATGAGTCCCCATGATCTTTACATGTTATTTTGATCAAGCATTCTTCAAGAGTTTGGAATTGGTTTGCCTTGGAAACCCTAGTTCATCTAGGTATCTTGAGTAACTTCTTCACCAAGCTTCTTCACCAATTGATAAGATATTTCAAGGGATACTTCAAATTTCATCATCTTATGCATATATGGTCTCCCATGAGTCCAAAAAGTCAAGAGGATTGCAAGTTAGCAAGGTGGTTGATGGTGGTTGACCAGAGGAATTCATCTAGTCAAAATTGGGTTTCCCTAGACCCTATCTCCTACAATTTTCATCATATGAAAATGATTCCTAGAGAAAAGTTAATCTAAATAACATTCCAAACAACTTTCATGTTGAGGTCTAGAGCTAGGTTTGCTTGGAAAGTCATTTTTCATGTTGAAAGATTATAAGTCATTTTGTATAAACCCTAATTTGAAAGTCAACTTCCCAAGGCCATAACTTGCTCAATTTTTATGAGATGAAATATTTATAAGTTGAAAAATCAAATTCAAGGTGTCTACTTCAACTTTTATGTTTGGAAGAAGAGTTAATTCAACTTTTATGAGCATGTGATATGAGGATACATTATAGGTCATTTTGGACCAATACCATTGAACACGTGATTTTCCTCAACTTCAAAAATGCATAACTCATTCATCCCAAATCCAAATGAGGTCAAATATGTGACCATTTTGAAGTATTTTGAAAGAGATATAACTTTGATGAAGACATTTTTCTCATTTGAAAGCTCACATAAAAAGTTATCCAAGGTGGAATAATTGAACATATGGCTTGACACTTAGAAATTTTTTTAACATGTTGAAATTTCCAAACTTCCCCCTCAAAATTCATCATTGTACAAGCTCCAAATGGAAAAGTATTCAACATAAGAGTTGTTCCTCTTGATCTAACCTTTCCAAAGAGTCAAAATTCATTCATTTTGGATAAGGTTTGAGGGGTATGGGCATGGTCTTAACATGGCTGCATCAATTGGCAAGGATCAATCTTCAAACATCAATACACTTTTGCCTTGCATTACAATCCATATTCAGACTCAATTACACTTGCATATGGACTGAATTGAGTAGCTTCATGGGCCTGTACACGCCCATGCAAGCATGCACTTCACTTTGCCAAATTTGGAAATATTTTGAAATGTGCAAATAACACTTACTTGAGCTATAAATAAGAGGCCATTGGCATTAGAAATTGGACCCTTGCGTGGCAGCTTTGCCTCCCACACTTGAAACCCCACATTTGAAAGGAAAACCTGAGAAATTTCATTTGAAATTTGAGTTTGAATCTCACTGTTTGGAGATTCAAAAACTCCAGGATCCAAAGCCTTATACCAATCCTAAGCTACTTCTGCAAGCTTCTTGAGCAAGATCAAACACGAATTGAAGCAAGAGAGATCAAGTTCTGCACAACATTGAAGGTATTTTTTCCAGATTTTTCTTCTCTTCGATTCTCTCTCAATTCTCATCAATTCTCTTGGATCCTTGGTTGTCTGAAGTCCTACCAGTGTAGGTAAGAAGTTTGAGTTGCTTTGAGGTCAAATCGAAGCAACTCAGTTCATACACCTCAAAATTAAACTCCATGTATCTCTCAATATACTTGGAGTTAGTTTGAATTGAGGTCAGATTCGTGATCAGTGTCATTTTCTCTTTAAGATCATGTCCTTCTTTTTCATTTTGGTGATGGTAATGAGAGAACCAGTCCGACCAAGGTCATCGGAGAAGATGACCGGTGGTTTGCTCCGGCGATGTGCTGGACGTGTTCTGAGCCACATGATTAAGCCTTGGCGTTTTAATCTTGAGTGTTGCTTTTGAATACCATTGGTGTAGCGCGCTGACTCGTGTGTTTGGTGGAACGCGCGTTTCAGACCACTTGATCTGCCACCTCAATTAATGAGGGAGATCAAGTGGTCCACATTTTTTTTGATTAATTGATTTTCTTTTTATTTGTTTTATTTTTATTAATTCATATTAAATTTAATATTGATCCAAAAAATATGAGAGTTTCACCAAAAAACTTTAAATGAAATTCTCTTTCATTTTCTGAATTAAAATTATTTTTTGGATCATTATTAATATTTTTCATGATTTAATTGATTTTGTGAATATTTGTAATTGTTTAAAAATACTTTTAAGTTTCCAAAAATTCTGAAATTTTTTCTCCAAGATCCTTTGACCTCATTTGACCTATGATAAATCTCATGGCCATTTCTTTGGTGTTTTGATGAGATTTTAGGAAATTGACCAACCATAATTTAATTTGATGCATATTTTTATTATTTTTAATTGTTTAAATGCCAAATTAATTGTGTAAAGCCATTTTAATTGACTTTGTGAGTTTGACTTGTGTTATTGGGCCTTGGTCAAGGTTGATATAACTTTGCTAGATTAAGATCATTGGATTTAGGGGATTGATGGAATGTACATTTCATCTTTCAAAATGAATGAATGATCTTAATTTGGTAAAAATCCTCCTTTGACCAATTTGTGTTTAATCCATTCCCCCTCCATCTTTATCTTATCCCCCTTCTTTATTCATTCATGTCATAGACCTATGATATCTCTATATCCTAAGGCTAGTTGATTGCAAAATCAACATGAGTATGGATGAGATTAGGTCCACCATTTTGCATATTCTTTTTGTGTGTGGTATGTTTCATGAGCATAGTCCATTATACGATGTCTCTAACATGCATTAACACCAAAATTCTATTGCCCGACCTCAAATAGTTGTGACTTCTACATAAGTCCAATTACGATTGCTTAACATAGCGCTAAATTTTGACACAAAAGGCATAACATTCTAGTTAGTTAGATTGTAAGTCTCCCCTCTTTCATGGTATTGTGTGGAAACTTGGCCTTTTTTCCTTCCTTTGGAAGATGTCTTGGTTCAAGGATCCATGCTTGTGATAAGTGGGTTGAGTGTTCTCCAAAGAATGACTTAAACAAAAGCAAAGCAAAAGCAATACTAACTTCTAATTCACTAACAACTAACATTTAATTTCAAGTCATTTACTTTTAATGCACTTTAATTTTTAAGCCTTATTCATTTGCCATTATTCATACCATTTAAGTTGTTTACTTTTATGTCATTTTCACTTTGTCCATTTGGACCATATTTTATGATATCTTGTGTTTGTATATACTTGTTTGATTGTGTGGTCTTTTGACCTTAATGTACATAATAAGAACAAAAACTCTAAAAAATATGTTGTGTGGTCTTTTGACCTTAATGTACATAATAAGAACAAAAACTCTAAAAAATATGTTGTGTGGACTGTTGGTTTGATCTGAGACTATTGGACTTAGAATTTAGGCAACACTCCCCATGCAAATGACTTGGCCAATGCCAACTTTCATGAAACCAAGTGCTTCTGAATTGAACATTCATCTGATACACCTTTGAAGATCCATTTGAGTTCATCTGTAACACGATCATTGTGAGGATGTTATTTTGAACCTGTGACTTATGCCACTTTGAAGTCATCTGACATATGGGCAAATTTTGAAGAAGATCATGAAGTTGCTAAGCTTGTATGTGGCTATCTTTATTTGATGCCTTGCTCTTCAACTTGCTATTTTGTGTATTGTTTGTTGCCTGATTCTAAAGTCCAAGGGAAAGTTGGGTTTCTATATGACATTTTTGTCTATTGGATTGCAACCCATTGGTCAGATCTTTTCAACTCTCAACTTTTAAGGTGTACCTAGGACACTTTGGATGCTAACACCTTCCCTCTGTGTAACTAACTCCCTTACCTATAATCTCTGACATTTTATTAGTTTTAATTTGAAAACTTATTATCTTTAGGTTTTGTTCGTACTTTTCCCTTGGAAATAATAAAAGCGCAGTGGCGACTTTGGTTTTATTGACGTTAAGTTTATCCATATCTTAATGGTCATGAATTTACCTCTACAAAAATTAAGTGGGAACTCTGCTGAGGAGTAGTCTCCAGTGGGTTTAACCTACTTTTGTGTGTGTATATAATTGTATATTTGATGTATGTATATTTGTTTGTGTGATATAATCTGCTTGTTGTGCTTGGTGATCTCTGAGTGGTGAGATAAGTTCTAACCCGAACTTGAGTGCAATTAAGATAGGAGAATGGTAGAGTCATGTTCGACGTGTGCGGAGTAGTCCTTAACAAGTTGGCTTGAGACCCGTCTACTCATTGAAGACCCTTTTGGAGTTGGGAATGTCACACAAGTTACTTGTGGTTAGGCATTACTATCTCTGATTTGGGGTCCGAGAAGTTGAGGACCATAGAACATTTAACCCCTCTTGGCCTATTTTAGACGTAGTGTGAAGACTGTTAAAGTGTAGACTTGATAACAGTTGTTACGCGATACTACACTCAGACGAGTTTCTCTTGAGAATATTATGGGTTGATGAGTCAGTCATCCTAACCTGTAATATTCGATAGATGGAGTTAAGACTCTGGGAACTTTTTAGAACATGATCTACAGGTTTTTATCCTTAGTTCACTCCTTTGGGATGGTTCTTACCCAGACTCCATGCTCGTGACTCACAACAAACCCTTGATTCTTGGTTGATCCAATCAAGTCTTGTCAATATCAATGGAACTTGGGTGTTGATAAGGTGTAAACCATAATCCACCAAAATGGATGATTGATCTTGACAATGAATTGATTCATCCCTTGACCTTTGCTTGTTTTCCTTGTGTGTGATCCCTTATTTGTGATTGTTGCATTCATGCATTCATACGCATCATGACATTCATCACACGAAAATTTCAAGGAACTGAGGTCTTATTTGCAAATATTTGCAGACCATGGATTGTGGACGAAGGAACACTAAGAAGTACAGTTTCAGATGTCCCAACTTGAAAGAGTTAAGGAAGCTAGCATCTTTTGTATTAGATCCCTTGGATTTCAAACAATGCCATGGGAAGCTTCAATCTATCTTGTCTGTTGATGTAGTTGAAGGACTTCTGAGTGCGTTGGTTCAGTTTTATGACCCTCTCTACTATTGCTTCACTTTTCCGGGTTATCAGCTTGTGCCTACATTGGAGAAGTATGCCCATCTTTTGGGAATACCTATTTTTGACAAAGTGCCTTTTAGTGGATTGGACGAGATTCCTAGATCTCATCTTATTGCTGGAGCTCTTCACTTGAAGAAGTCTGAGATAGAGGCTCATTGGGTGAAGAAAGGAGGATTGTTTGGGTTAACTTCTGAGTTCCTCATCAAAGAAGCTACTGCCTTTGCTCAAGCCGGTAGTGTGGATGCTTTTGAAGTTATCTTTGTGTTGCTCATTTATGGGTTGGCTTTGTTCCCTAACATTGACGATTTTGTTGATTATAACGCCATTAGAATCTTCTTGATTGGGAATCCTGTGCCTACTTTGTTAGTTGATATGTATTTCTCTTTGCATCTAAGGCACTCTAAGGATGGTGGAACGATTGTGTGTTGTGTTCGTCTTCTGTACAAGTGGTTTATTTCGCACTTGCCTCAGACACCTACTTTTATGAAGAACAAGCAATGTCTACGGTGGTCCCAGAGACTTATGTCTCTCACTAATGATGATATTGTATGGTATGACTCTGCATTAAGTAACTTGGAGATTTTGATAGTTGTGGTGAATTCTCTAATGTGCCTCTCATTGGTACACAAGGAGGAATTAACTACAACCCTGCTTTGGCTCGTCGTCAACTTGGGTTCCCCTTGAGAGACAAACCTAATAACACTTTGTTAGAAGGTCTTTTCTATCAAGAGGGTAAAGATCCCCAAAATTTGAAGTAGAATATTGTGCATGCTTGGCATAATGTGCATAGGAAGGGAAGATCCGAGCTTGGTCCGTGCAATTGTGTAGCTTTGGAAGCTTACATTCTTTGGGTGAAGAAGAGAGCTATGGAGTTGAAGATGTCATATGCTTGTGAAAGACCTATGTCTATAGTTGTGGTTGAGCCATTAACTCTCCCTAACCAAGATGTAGAGGAGTTGAAAGACGCGCTCGCCAAGATGAAACAAGAGAAGGATATGTGGGAAGAGCGTTTGAATGCTTTGAGCCGAAAGCATGAGGAGTTACAACTTGAGCCTAAGGATAAAGATGCACTTATTGAGCTACTTGAAGATGGAGTGACGAAGAGACAGAGAGAGCCGGAGGTTTCATCTTCCTCTAGTATGCCTTAACCTTCCGTCGCTTGGAAGAAGATTGTTAATCAGCTTGTCCTCGAGAAGACTTAGATGAAGGCTTATTTTGAGACTGAGATCCGAAGCATTCGAAGGAAGTACGCGCCTACAGCCAGATCTTCTGACATTGTCGTTAGGGATCCTTAGGATGACTAGTCTCCTTTTCTCTTGTATTTTCATTTGGTTTCTGAAATTGTACTCAGTGTAATCCTTCTAATTATATATATATATATATATATATAAAAGAGTATTTTATGGTCATATCAAATTGTTACAATTATTGTTAAATATACATGTATTTGCAAATAAGATAGTAAGTTCCTTGAAAATAAAAATAACAATCAAGCATTGCATTTCATGCATCATTCGCATAAGCAGGTTTCTCTTTCGCCAGATGTCTCATTGGTGTTTCTTCCGTGCTTCAGCCAAGCTGACTCATCGATACAATACCCGCGCCAATCACTCAAGCATTATGAAGCATCTTGAACAAGAGAACAGAGACCTGAAGGATGAGATTGCCCGTCTGAATGCCATGATGGAGTCAGTCCTAGCTGCTCAGAGCCAGTTTTCTCAAACACCTGCAACTCCTCCTCCTCGAAGGACTGTCATTTCAGAGGTGGTTACCTCTACCATTCCTGCAACCACTGCTCACTTCGCACCCAACATGCCTGCCGGATTCCTGTGGGGAATGCCTTCGAATTTTGTGCCTGAAGGCTTTGCGCCTACCTTTGCTTCCATGCCGGCATCTAGCTCGGTCATGTATGTGCCTCCACCTGTTGTGCATACTCTACCCCGTGTAGAAGACACCATCTATCATTCTGAGTTGTCTGAGGGCCCTGATGTGTATGAGAAGATGGACGAGATAAATGACCAATTCCTTGAACTGCGTAAGGAATTGAAAGCATTGAGGGGTAAAGATCTGTTTGGAAAGAGTGTTGCGGAACTTTGTTTGGTTCCAAATGTGAAGATCCCGATGAAGTTCAAAGTGCCTGACTTTGAAAAGTACAAGGGGAATACCTGTCCACTTAGTCATCTTGTGATGTACGCCAGAAAGATTTCTACTCAAACCTATAATGATCATCTATTGATCCATTATTTTCAAGGCAGCTTGACTGGTGCCGCTCTGAGGTGATACATGGGATTGGATAGTGCGAGCATCCGCACGTTCAATGATTTGGGTGAAGCATTCGTAAAGCAGTATAAATATAATGTCGATATGGCTCCCGATAGACTCTAGTTGAGGTCATTGTCTCAGAAGGATAAAGAGACATTCAAGGAGTATGCACAAAGATGGAGAGAGCTTGCTGCTCAGATTACCCCTCCTTTGGAAGAAAATGAGATGACCAAATTTTTTCTCAAGACCCTGAGCTCATTCTACTATGAGTGAATGATTTCCAGTGCCCCTAGTGATTTTATCGAGATGGTAAACATGGGGATGAGGCTCGAAGAAGGTGTCCGAGAGGGACGGTTATCTAGAAAGGAAGTGCCATCCAACAAGAGGTATGAGAGTAATTTCAGTAAGAAGAAGGAGAGTGAAGCTAATGCAGTTTCAGGTGGGAGGCAAATGAGGCCTTAGGTAAGAAGAAGTAAACCACCCTGTCAACATCATCATCAAGTATCATCAGTCATTCCAGTATTTTCAGTTAATCAGT
The DNA here is from genome assembly GCF_024323335.1 of Lathyrus oleraceus. Classification (NCBI taxonomy): domain Eukaryota; kingdom Viridiplantae; phylum Streptophyta; class Magnoliopsida; order Fabales; family Fabaceae; genus Lathyrus; species Lathyrus oleraceus. Next base: position 151,652,604 of record NC_066580.1, read on the forward strand.
CAACACCAATTCAACAACAACGTCAACAACAACGAACAAACACCTACAATAACAACAATACCAACAATCATCAACAACCAAATTTTGAGAGGAGGAAGGTCTCTTTTGACCCAATTCCTATGACGTACGCAGAATTATATCCATCGTTGGTTCTCAAGAACCTGTTGCAACCAAGAAATCCTCCGCAAATCCCTGAACCACTGCCATGGTGGTACAAACCGGAACTCCGTTGTTCCTTTCATCAAGGAGCTTCTGGTCATGACATTGAGAATTTCTACCCCCTCAAGTCTGAAGTTAAGAAGCTGGTAAAGAGCGGGATGGTGTCCTTCGAGGACCGTGCGCCGAACGTCAAAGCTAACCCATTACCTGCCCATGGAAATTCATCTGTTAATATGGTGGAAGGTTATCCCGGGGAATTCAAGGTATTCAATGTACGCTTCATTAGAAGGTCCTTGGTGAGGATGCACAAGGATATTTACTTGGTTAGTGATTGTGAGCATGATCACGATGGTTGTGCTATTTGCAGTGTCAATCCCAGAGGTTGTATGGTTATGAAGAGAGACATCCAGAGGTTGATGGATGAAGGCTTGATTCAGATTGTTCAATCCCATCATGTAGATGACGATGTTAATGTTATCGTCCCTATTTTTAAAACTTCTGAGAAAGTGGTTATTCAGTACGATAGCAGCAACAGTAACAACATCAACAATAGATCGGTATCACCGTTGGTAATATGGTTAGTGGGTCCAGTCCCGTATGCATCCGATAAAGTTGTCCCGTATCAGTACAATGCTACCATGTTGGAGAATGGTCAAGAGGTTTCTTTGCCTACGACCAATTCTGTTGTAAGCATAACTGATGTTACCAAGGTGACCCGCAGTGGTCGTGTGTTATGGCCGGTGTTCCCAAAGAATGTGGAGGACACATATGTTAGTAAGAAGGTTAATGTACCAGTGGTAGAATCTGTTAGTTCTCCAAGGTGTCAGTCTGGTGAATCCAGCGCCTTGAAGCCTAATGATGATGATGAGGTACTTAGACTGATCAAGAAAAGTGAGTTCAACGTGGTGGAGCAGTTGCTCTAAACCCCCTCGAAGATCTCACTACTATCTATGTTAATAAGCTCAGAAGTGCACAGAGAAGCACTACAGAAAGTTCTTGAGAAAGCATATGTGGAACATGATGTTACAGTGGATCAGTTTGATCATATTGTAGCTAACGTCGCGTCCTGCAACAATCTCAGTTTCTGTGATGAAGAACTCCATAAGGAGGGTAGAAATCATAATTTGGCTCTGCATATCTCGATGAACTGCAAATATGACGCTATGTCGAATGTGCTAGTAGACACTGGGTCTTCATTGAACGTACTTCCAAAGTCGACTTTGTCTAGGCTGTTATACCAAGGAGCGCCTATGAGATATAGTGGCGTGATCGTCAAAGCTTTTGACGGTTCACGCAAGATTGTGATTGGAGAAGTGGACCTTCCGGTGAAGATAGGTCTGAGTGACTTCCAAATTACTTTTCAAGTAATGGATATCCACCCGACCTACATTTGTCTATTGGGAAGGCCATGGATTCATGAGGCAGGAGTCATTACTTCAACGTTGCATCAGAAGCTGAAGTTTGTCAAGAATGGGAAGCTAGTTATTGTTGGCGGGGAGAAGGCGTTGTTGATCAGCCACCTGTCATCTTTCTCTTATGTTGAAGCTAAGTATGAGGTTGGAACTTCATTTCAAGCCTTATATATTGCTGAGGAAAAGAGAGTTGGGGCACCCATGTCCTCATTCAAAGATTCATTGAAGATTGTTGAAGATGGTCAATTCGATCTGTGGGGACGGATGGTAGAGGTCTCCGACAATAAGAGCAGAGCCGGATTGGGTTTCCAACGAGGTTCACCAGTGGTTAGATCTAAAGATGTACAACTCAGTTTCCGTAGCGGAGGGTTCATTCATGGTAATGAACAACACTTAGCTGTTGTGCTAGAGGATGATGAAAATGAAGACTACACCAATTTTGTGACGCATGGAAAAACTTGCAACAATTGGACAACTGTTGATATTCCTGTTATTATGCATCAATCTAAGTAATTGCTTTTATTTGTTTTTGAAAATCCTTCTCCTATGCCTAAGGGAGAAGTGAATATTATTTGGGCATTTCAATTTGATCATCAATAAAATATAATTCTATTCATCCACATCTATGATGTTTTGTTTTTACTTTTTTCTTTATTCTGAAAATGGTAATCACAAAAAAAAAACATAAATAAATAATATAATTATTCATCTGCATAATATTTGGTCACAATTCACTTCTCTAAAATCAAAATATCAAATCATTATGCAGGTTGGTTTCTAACCCCATTGAATACAATGATCCTTCTCCTTCTCCAAATTTTGAATTCCCTATGTTTAAGGTTGAGGAAGGAAGTGATGAAGAGGTATCTGATGAACTGACTCGTCTTCTTGAGCACGAGGAAAAAGCCATTCAGCCATTCGAAGAGCGGATTGAGTTAGTCAACTTGGGTTCCGAGGATGATGTGAAGGAAGTCAAGATCGGGTCTCGACTGTGTCATGATGTTAAAAAGGGGTTGATTGATCTTCTCCGAGAGTACTCAGATGTGTTTGCTTGGTTCTATCAAGACATGCCTGGTTTGGATTCTTTGTGGAGCATAGATTTCGTTGAAGCCAGAATGCCCGTCAGTCAAGCAGAAGTTGAGAAGAACTCATCCTGATATGGCAATGAAGATTAAAGAAGAAGTGCAAAAGCAGATTGATGTCGGTTTCCTTGTGACCACTGAGTATCCGCAGTGGGTGGCCAATATTGTTCCCGTTCCGAAGAAGGATGGAAAAGTTCGCATGTGCGTCGAATACAAAGATTTGAACAAAGCTAGTCCGAAAGATGATTTCCCTCTGCCACACATTTATATGTTAGTAGACAATACAACTAAATTCAAAGTCTTTTCATTTATGGATGGATTTTCCGGATATAATCAGATCAAGATGGCACCCGAAGATATGGAGAAGACTACATTCATTATACCTTGGGGAACATTTTGTTATAGAGTGATGCCTTTCGGTTTAAAGAATGCTGGTGCAACTTACCAAAGAGCAATGACTACTCTTTTTCATGATATGATGCATAAAGAGATTAAGGTTTATGTCTATGGTATGATTGCTAAATCTATTGATGAAGAGGAGCATGTAGAGCATTTGTTGAAGTTATTCCAGTGTTTGAGGAAGTACAAGCTCTGCTTGAATCCCAATAAGTATACTTTTGATGTTCGTTCTGGTAAGTTGTTGGGCTTTATTATCAGCGAGAAGGGTATTGAAGTTGATCCTGCCAAGGTCAAAGCAAAACAAGAGATGCATGCGCCCAAAACAGAGAAGCAAGTCAGAGGTTTCCTCGGCCGCTTGAATTATATCTCAAGATTCATTTCACACATGACTGCCACATGTGCATCTATACTCAAGCTTCTTCGGAAAGATCAGTCTTGTGATTGGACCGAAAAATTCCAGAAAGCTTTTAATAGTATCAAAGAGTATATGTTTGAACCTCCAATTCTGTCTCCGCCTGTTGAAGGAAAACCGTTGATCATGTATCTGACTGTGCTTGAAGAGAGTATGAGTTGTGTTCTAGGTCTGTAAGATGAAACTAGAAAGAAAGAATTTACAATTTATTACCTCAGTAAGAAGTTCACCGACTGTGAGACTCGGTATTCTATGCTTGAGAAGACTTGTTGCATATTGGCTTAGGCTGCTAAGCGTCTGCGTCAATATATGTTGAATCATACTACTTGGTTTATATCCAAAATGGATCTAATCAAGTACATCTTCGAGAAGCCTGTTTTAACTGGGAGGATTACCCGTTGACAGATGTTGTTATCAGAGTATTCTATCTTTCAAACCAGATTCTAGGGGAAAATGGACTCCTAATTATGAAGGCCCATATGTTGTCAAGAGAGCCTTTTCAAGCGACGCTTTGATCCTTACATCTATGGATGGTGGAGAGTTCACGCGTCCTGTGAATGCAGGTGCAGTCAAGAAATACTTCTCCTAAAAAGAAAAGAACAACTCGCTAAGTTGAAAATTCAAAAGGGCAGCTTAGGAAAAAATGAGCATCTCGGTGGATTAAAAACCCGAAAGGGCGGTCCAGGAAAAAAATAGAGACATAAAACAGAAAGACTCATCCCGATAAATTGAGCACCCCACCCTAGGGAAATTTATGCAAAAATTAGGGATTATGGCAAGTAACTGCACCCTGATGATATTCAGATTTGAAGACATTCTTGAGCACAATGGTTGGTTTTGATTCATCGTCCCTAGTAGCAGTCAAGAGTGATAATGCGAAAACGTATCGTATTTTTGGCCCTATATGCACTGCTTTTTACTCGATTAACATTATTTATTACACAATATTTTATGTTTATTTGCAGGTATTCGTCGATTAAAAGGTTTACCACAAGAAAAATGGGTAATAGCAAATAGGAAAGAAAAATGCAAGAAAAGAGAAGAAAATGAACCATCCAATGGGATAATGGGCCACCAAAGCAAATGGGCTTGTGTATCACATTACGCAAAGGATGTGGCGTCCGCCAAATTAGGCCAAAAGGAAGGTGGTGCCCGCCACCAGCCCTTGAAAAGTGGTGGGCGGTTGCTACAAGAATGGCGCTCGCCACTCATCATGGATTTAGGGTTGTGGCAACCGCCACAACCGAGTCTCCCAACTTTTCCTACTTTTTCTCTACCATTTTAGCCACGGTTTCCTCTACTTTTGCTACAATTGAGGAATGAGAAAAGGATATAAAAAGGGGAACCATTCAGACTCGCAGACTCTCCCTTCTTCCCGTTTTTAGTTTACGCTTAATTTTTGTTCTGCTTTATTTTTCTTTTAGTTTTCTAGGCAGTTTCTTACCATTATAAAAGTGATAGTTTCTCCACATCGGGGACTATTACGATTTATTATTTTTACGCATTTGGGATTCAATTGTAAGGGGTATTGATTGCCAAAGCCTGCCGAAATTATTTAATCAAAGATTCAAGATTCAATTCCAGTTCTTAAATTGCCGTCCAGGTTTATTATTGTTTACTGTTTTATTTATTTATGCCTTACTGTTGTTTAATTCCCCAATTGTCATGTTTGTCACCGGATCTATGTACGGCTAAACCTTAGGTATCGGTATGTAAAGACCGTCGAAATGACGGGATTCAATAAATAATTGGTGTTAGTTTTTATTAAAACTTATTTTTCCGATTTTAGTTTCTTAATTTAGTCAAACTGTTTTTCGTACGAGAGTACAAAAGAAACTAAGGTTACGGTCAATAAAAACGAGAGTTTGAGATTTTAACCAGATAGTTGAAACTAGGCACTGACCCTAAATACAACGAGAGCACTTTAGGATTAATTAGACTTTATCTATATTCAAAAAGTACTTTTAAATTCAAAATGAGACCGCGAGAGCCAAGCATTCTGGTTTAGGAGTATGGTCGAAGCCAATAAAATGAGAGTGTGAGGCTAAGTCCTTTCTATAAATAATTTCTACTGAAGAATATTTTAACCAATAAGATTACACCAACTATCTATCGAATCCCCGAGGATTGATGTATTACATACCGATATCCCCTATATCTTATATCTTTATTCTATTTTATAGTTATTTCTCTTCATCCCTCCAATCTTAGAACAATCACTCACCTTAGATTTACATACTAACCTCAGACCATGATAGGTTCGATTATTAGTCCTTGTGGGTTCGATAATCTTTAAAACTACGCGATAGGACTGTGCACTCGCAGTCACGATTCACATAGACTTACCAAAGTCACGATCAAGTTTTTGGCGTCGTTGCTGGGGACTAATTCAGTCGATATCGTAACTCTAGCGTTACCCAATATAGACTAAGGCAAATAATTCTTTTCTCCTTTCTACATCTGTCGAGTGTATGTCAAGTACTCACTCTCAAGGAGAGAAATTAAAGCTACAACTTGACAAACCCGAGCGTTATCTTAGGTTAGAACGCCAGATGTGAGACTTGATACGGGAACATCGTATCAAGCTAAATCTTCCTAACCTTAACATTCCTACTTCTGCATCAGTTGTTCAACCAGAGATGGCCGAACAAGTGCAAAATCGTCCTCTTAAGTATTATGCAATCCCTTCACAGGATGAACCTCATAACAACATCGCTTCCCCTACGATCGAAGCCAACAATTTCGAGCTAAAACCCTCACTATTGTCATCCGTACAGCAAAACCAGTTTTTAGGTAGTCCCACGGAGGACCCGAACCTACACTTGTCAGTGTTTTTGCAATACGCAAACACAGTAAAAGCGAATGGTGTCAGATCAGAAGCTATAAGACTCCGTCTTTTCCCATTTTCATTAAGAGATAGAGCTAGAGCTTGGCTCCAGTCTCTACCATCCAACTCTGTCACTACGTGGAGCGAGTTGAAAAAAGTATTCTTAGCCCGATATTTCCCACCTAGCAAGATGGCTATGCTAAGAGCCTAAATAAATGGGTTTAAACAAAAGGATAATGAATCACTTTTTGAAGCTTGGGAGAGATACAAAGACATGATGAGGCTATGTCCACATCACGATCTAGAAGAATGGTTGATAATCCACACCTTCTTTAACGGTCTCTTATACAATACAAGATTGACAATAGACGCCACCACAGGTGTCGCATTGATGGATAAACCATACAACGAGGCCTATCAACTCATTGAAAGTATGGCCCAAAATCATTACCAATGGGGAAGCGAAAGAACCTCTGTAGAAAAACCTCAACCGAAGGGCGGCATGTACGAATTGAGCAGTCTTGACCATGTCAACGCCAAGGTAGATGCCCTGACTCAGAAGATAGACAGCTTGACCATAACACCAGCAACCACCGTGGCTTCCGTAGCACCAAACCGCGAGATATGCGGAGTTCAAGGGCATACTGCCCCAAAATATCAACTCTTGATAGGAACTTCCACAGACTAGGTGAACTATGCTCAAGGAAACCCCTACTCAAATACCTATAACCCAGGTTAGAAGAACCATCCTAACTTCTCATACAAAAACAATAATGCATTGTATGCATCTAATCAAGCACCAACTGTACCACCAGGATATCAAAGAGCCGCCACAAATACTCAAAATGCTCCTAGGAAATCAAACTTAGAAATAATGATGGAAAACTTTATAGCTACCCAAGCTCAAACAAATAAGGATTTCTTAAATCAAAACATACACACTAGTGAGCAAATCAAGCAGTTACCAAACAAGGTAGACGCATTAGCCACCCATAACAAAATGTTGGAAACACAAATCTCACAAGTGGCTCAACAACAAGCACCTACCGCTACTCCTGCAGGCACATTTCCTGGACAGCCGCAACCAAATCCGAAAGGTCATGCAAATGCTATCATACTATGAAGTGGGACAGAACTAGACGGGCCGACCGACCCTAGAACTCAAAACGCAACCATGCATCAAGACCCAGGTAAGGTAACTGAGAAGGAAGACGAACAAGAGGAAGATAAAAACGAAGAGGCCGTAGAGAAAGAAGAACCTTATGTGCCTCCACCACCATATAAACCCCATATCCCTTATCCTCAAAGACCTGTTAAATCTAAAAGCGTAGGGCAATTTGAAAAATTCGTAGAGCTTCTAAAACAATTAAATATCATAATACCCTTTACAGAAGCCATAACTCAAATGCCCTCATATGCTAAGTTTCTCAAAGAAATCTTATCTAACAAGAAGAAGATAGAGGATAACGAAACCGTTACACTTACTGCTGAGTGTAACGCCATAATACAAAACAATATGCCTCCTAAGCTGAAAGACCCAGGTAGTTTCTCCATACCCTGCGTAATCGTAAAGTTTTTCATCGACAAAGCACTGTGCGACTTAGGAGCTAGTATTAGTTTAATGCCCTTATCCATATGCGAAAGGATAAAAATGGGAGAACTAAGACCTACGAGGATGTCTGTACAACTTGCAGATCGTTCCGTTAAATTTCCCGTAGGTATGCTAGAAAACGTTCTGGTGTGCATAGGACAATTCTATATTCCTACAGATTTTGTAATCTTGGATATAAAAGAGGATTCCAACATCCCTATCATATTAGGAAGACCATTCCTAGCCACAACCGGAGCTATCATAGATGTTAAAAGAGGCAAGCTAACATTCGAAGTTGGTGAGGAAAAAGTCGAATTTATTTTGATGCAATTCCTAAAGGCACCAGCCATAGACGACTCATGTTGTCTACTAGATGTCATCGACGAATACATAAGAGAGATGGAGAATGAACAAACATCATACTCCGAAATACTGAAAATTCCAAGGCCTCCTACTTATGAAGATGAAAATTTAAGCAAGGAATACCAAGATGACAACCTAAGCGAATGCCTAGCACTAACGCCCGATCATATGCCTTGCCCAAGGAAACCAGCCCTAGAACTTAAAATGCTACCCAAAAATCTAAGGTACGAATTCCTAGACACTGAACTTGAGCGACCTGTAATGGTAAATGCAAACTTAGGACAACTAGAAATCGAGAAGCTTCTACACGTTTTGAGAAAATACCCAACTGCTTTAGGCTACAATATCTCATATCAAGCCTTTCCATATGCATGCATCGCATAATGCTATAGGAAGACAATAAGACCTCTAGAGAACATTAAAGAAGGATAAATCCCATTCTGAGTGATGTGGTAAAGAAAGAAGTGCAAAAGTTGTTAGAAGCAGGTATTATCTACCCGATATCCAATAGTCAATGGGTCAGCCTAGTACATGTCATACCAAAAAAGGGAGGCATCACAGTTGTTAACAATGAAAAAGGGAATCTATAGCATAAAGAGTAGTTACTGGAAGTAGAATGTGTATTGATTATAGAAAATTAAACAAAGCCACTCGGAAGGATCATTTTCCTTTACCTTTTATTGATCAAATGCTTGAAAGATTGGCTAAGCATTCTCACTTCTGCTACCTAGACGGTTACTCGGGATTCTTCCAAATTCCTATTCATCCCAACAACCAAGAGAAAACGACCTTCACATGCCCCTATGGTACATTCGCCTACCGACGAATGCCATTCGGACTGTGTAACGCTCCCGCAACATTCCAAAGATGCATGATGGCAATTTTTGAAGATTTCATAGATGACATCATGGAAGTCTCCATGGACGATTTCTCTGTATGCAGACATAGCTTTGAAGGTTGCTTATCGAATCTTGAAATGGTACTAAAGAGATGTGTAAAAGTGAACCTAATGCTAAATTGGGAAATATGCCATTTCATGGTCCGACAAGGAATCGTGCTCGGACACATAGTATCCAACAAGGGGATTGAAGTCGACAAGGCCAAAATAGAAGTTATAGAAAACCTCCAGCCTCCGAAAATCGTAAGAGAAATACGAAGCTTCTTAGGATACGCCGACTTCCATTGACGATTCATTAAGGATTTCTCAAAAATCACAAAACCACTGACTGGTCTATTGATGAAAGATGCTGAATTCATCTTTGACGATAAATGCCTAGCGGAGTTTGAACAACTGAAAACAGCTCTTATTACCGCACCTATCATGCAACCACCCGATTGGAGATTACCGTTTGAAATCGTGTGTGATGCTAGTGACTATGTTGTAGGCGCAGTCTTAGGACAAAGAAGGGACAAGAAAATTCATGCTATATACTATGCAAGTAGAACCCTAGACCCTGCACAGATGTACTATGCCACCATAGAAAAGGAACTTTTAGCCATAGTGTTTGCTTTGGATAAATTCCGTTCCTACCTAGTAGAAGCAAAGATAATTATCTATGTCGATCATGCTGCAATTAAATACCTGCTAAATAAAAAAGACGCCAAACCAAGACTCCTAAGGTGGATCTTACTATTACAATAGTTTGACCTAGAATTCAAGGATAAAAGAGGCACGGAAAACGTCGTGGCCGATCACTTGTCAAGAATGGAAGGTATTGAACCTGAACGAGTGCCTATAAACGGCGATTTTCCGTATGAAAGACTCATAGCCCAATTGGAAAGCAATACAGATAAATATGCGTTAACACATAAGGATACCAAAACAAACGAAGTAGTGGAAGAAATTTACACCCAAACCACACTACCATGGTATGCTGACTTCGTCAACTACTTAGCAGCTAGGGTGCTTCCGCCAGACTTGACCTACCAACAAAAGAAAAAATTCTTCCACGATCTTAAACACTACTATTGGGATGAGCCTCTACTTTTCAAGAGAGGCGCCGACGACATTTTCCGTCGATGTGTCCTAGAAGATGAGGTAGAAAATGTAATTTCCCACTGTCATTCTGCTCCTTAGGGAGGACATGCAAGCACCTCAAAGACTTGCACTAAGATCTTGCAAGTCGGCCTATTTTGGCCCACTCTATGGAAAGATGTCCACATCGCGATCACAAATTATGATCGGTGTCAACGCATTGGCAACATATCTAGACGCGACGAGATGCCTCTTAAAGGCATTTTATAAGTAGAAGTCTTCGGTGTTTGGAGAATCGATTTTATGGGACCTTTCCCATCTTCTTTTGGTAATAAGTATATCCTTGTTGCAGTCGATTACGTATCAAAGTGGATTGAGGCCATAGCCTCTCCAACGAACGACACACGAGTGGTAATCAGACTCTTTAAGCGAATAATCTTCCCTAGATTCGGAGTGCCGAGACTTGTCATCAGTGATGGTGGCTCCCATTTTATTTTCAAGGATTTTTGAAAAGCTATTACTGAAATATGGAGTCCTGTAAGACCCTAATTTTAAACCTAAGATCCCTCATGGCATCATATCATCGCACATTGCATTTGCCTCAAGGATCATAACAGCTTGGCTCCTTACCTTTGGGTGGGAACTTGTGAGTTGGTTTGAGACCACCAAGCATGCTTGAATTATATATTATTGCTTTTCTTATTTTTTTTACTAACCAAAAGCACAAAAATATGTCACTAACTTGTTTTGTTTTGAAGCTTAAGCAATCATGTGATCCAAGGCTCCTAGAAGGCCCCTATGCTCATTGATATGGCCAGATGAAGTGGAAAGCAAGCATGACAACGGTTCACAACGCTCTCAATCATCATATATGCCTCCCAAGTATCTCAATTTTTCAATTTTATCAAAGCAAACCAAAGGGCTTGAGGATTGTTCCCCAAGGAAACCCCAATTCATCTGTGCATCAACTATGCCTTGCTCATGAAGCAACCTTAACCCATGATCAAATACAATCAAGGGAAGTTCTTTTATTCATCATTTAATGCATATTTGAGCTTATTTGAGTGTCCTCAATCATCAATTCATCAAGGTTTGAGGTATGGACTTGAGAAGTTGATCAGTCAATTCATTTGACTATTTTGAAATCCATTGAGACCTAACTTTTAATGTGTTTGTCAAATGAATATGACCCCAAGAGAACAAATGTTCTTAAGAACCATATGAGAAAATTTCATGTTCATCAAAAATTTATTTGAATCTTGGAATGTCATCATCCATTTCAAAACATTATAGGTCATTTTGACTGAAACCCTACTTTTGGGTCAACTTCCCAAGGACATAACTCACTCATTTTGTATGGTTTTGAGGTGGGATAAAATGAATTGGAAATTATAAGATGTCTACTTAATTGTTTATGTTGAACAAATTTTCATAATCCTAAAATAAATACATGTGATAATGCAAAACATTATAGGTCACTTTGGACCAAAGGCATTGAAATGTGAAAAAGTCCAACTTCAAGCGCCCATAACTTTCTCATAAAAAATACAAATGATGCAAAATTTGAGTCTAAATTTATTTTCTTGAAACTATATACAACTTTGATGTTTAAGGTTTTGTCATTTAGAGCTTGCATCATTGAAACATAAGGGCTTGAAGTTGGTCCATTTTGGAAAATTTCACATGCACATGTTTTGCACCTTGAACTTTATGACCAATTTTCATTAATTTCCCAGTTCCAAATGAAGTTTTGTTCAACATGACAATTGATCCTCATGTCAAGACCTTTCCAAACATTACCCACAAGACCATGTTTCATTCTTGGAAGAGGCATTTTCGAAGAGGAGAAGATTTTGGTGCAATTATGGAAACTTTGTTCAAACTTCTTGTGCAAGCTGATTACATCACATGTACACGTCCAAACCAGCTCAGTTGCATTTTAGCTTGCCAAATCAATTGGGTTTGGGCTCTCCATGCGCCTGTACAGGTCCATGCATGGAGGCCCTTATCATTCATGCGCACAAAATTCTCATGCTTGCAGCTTGCATTTGTTATAAATAGAGGTGCATACCATCATCATAAATGAACCTTAAGGCGCCTGATATGCTGCAAAACTCCATCCAAACCTCACTTTAAAGGAATTTCTCTCTTTCATTTCAAAATTTCATATCCAATTTTCAACTTCATTGGTTGATCATTGGACTTAAAATTCCTTGGCCTTGCTTCATCTTCATCTCAAGAGTAAACTGCAATCAAGAATTGTGAAGAATCGTGCTCCATAGATCTACATTTCAGAGGTGGATGTTCAAACTTTTTTTCTTCGAAACTCATTGATTCTTGCTTGTTTCTTGTGTTTATTGGTTTGGCTGAAGTCCACTCATCAGAGGCATTTGAATTGTGTCTTTAATTGTGCAAATCCATTGAGTTCAGGTTGAACACCATTATTTTCCACTTCTGATTTCTCTTCCTATGAGGATCTAGAAGGAAAACCAATGACACAGGGGTGATGTACATCACCCCAACTTTCCAATGATATGAGGATCGCCTATTTTTATTGAGATTTCCATGTCTGCAACTTCCACCGGAATCTGCAAGCTCGCCGGAGAAGACGGTGGTGTACACCACCGTCTTATTGCCAGATTGAATGTGGACCCTTGGATCTGATCTCCAGTTTATATCATAGCCATCAGATCTTATGACTTTATTTAATGCTGGATGTTTCTCATTGACTCGGACTCATGGTGAGCGCACGCATGTTGACCATTAGATATGCCAGGTCAATTAATGAGATTTTATCCAACACGTGTAGTTTTTTCTATTTTCTGATTTAATCCATTTTATTTCTTTTATTTCATTTTATTTCAAAAAATCATAACTCTTTCATTTTAATTCCAAAAAATATGGGACCAATTGCATTATTTTCCTTTTAACTTCTAGTTTCTAAAAATGATTTTTAATATTTTTTATTTTGTCATTTGATATTTTTTGTGAATTTTCTCTTTTCTGGTTATTTTTAATTCATTTTAAATAGTTTCCAATATTCAAAAAAATACAAAAATATTTTCTCAACCTCTTTGAATGATGATGGATCTATGAAAAATATTCTCATCAATTTATTAATTGATTTGAGATTTATTTGAGATTTTAATTCAATTAGGTTATTTTTTATTCATTTTTAATTGTTTAAAAATAGTTTCTGGTTTCTAAAAATGCTGAATTTTTTTTGTCAAACTTTGTTTGATCTTCTTGAACTTAGGATGATCCATTTGGACTTTTCAAAGTTGATTTGAAATGGATTTGAAGTTTGACCTTTAATTGTTTATTTTAATTGAAGTATTATTTTAATTTTGAAAAATACCAAAAATATTTTATTTGTTTCTTGACTTCTAAGTTTCATTTTGCTTCTGTTTACTATTGTTTGACCTTGATTCCATTTTTCTTTGGTCAATGCACTTTGCTTATTTCTTTTGAATTCCATTAATGTACATTCTTATTCATCTTCTTCTTCATCTTTTTTCTTTTTGATCAATGAGTTAAAGATTGGTGGTTAGCTTTGATGTATAAGAGGTTTAACCTTCCTTGATTCAAATCTAATTCATCTTGATCAAAGATCAAGTGAATGGCTTTGTATTAAGGATATGTTGCTTCTTGATCAAGTAAAAAACCTAAATCAATACAAGATCATTCTCATTTTCTTTTGGCATGGCAAGTTGTAGGAGCTTAGCTTACTAGTCAAGGTCTCTAACTTGTGTTTGTTGCCTACATTTTATTGACCGGCCTCAGATAGGTGTGACTACTACATTAGTCCACTTACGATTGCTTAACGTAGCGCTAAACTGCCTTATGGCACACTAACACTAACTATTGACCATTAACTTTTAATTCAAGTCTTCTAATTCTTGCAGTTTACTTTTATGCAATTTAATATCTTGTACATATTATTCATTTGGTTTTACCCCTTTGCTCACTTGAGCTCATGTTTATGTTAATGCAATTTGACTTTTGCTCACTTGAGCACATAATTGTGTATATACTATTGTGCTTGTGTTTTGTTTTGATTGTTGTGAACCAAATGCAAATGGACAAAAGGACTTAGACTTTAGGACATTCCCTATGCAAAAATGGAGTCAAAGAGCAACTAGGCCTCATGCCTTTAGAGTGCTATAAAAGAAGAAAAATGTCAAAGAGCAACTAGGCCTCATGCCTTTAGAATGCTTAATCTTGAAGAGGACTTGAAAGGATCCTAATCTCTAAACTCCCTCTTGTCCATTCTTTGTTTGCATTATGGAACTTTTTGATGTGTGTGTTCTTGTGCTAGGGATCCCAAACGTTGAGCCAAATTGAAGAACCATTGTCATGAGCATCCAAAGTGAGAGATACAAAAGCCATTGGAGGATTCCTAGGAGCTTGTTTTGATTGTGTGCTTGATTGCTTGAGTATTTGCTCATTTGCTTGCTTATTCCAAAGAACGGGAGCTACTTGGATCATCACTATGATCTCAAGAAGGGAACTCCATTTGTGGTTTTATTTCTCTTCCTTCATCTTTGTATGTTTAGGACTTAGCCATTCTTCTTCATCCCTCCACTCTAACCCAAGCCAAAACTTTTGTGCAAACATTAACATTTGTTTTCAAAATCAGAAACCTAAGCATTATGCTTTTGATTTTCAAACTTCTTTTCATAACACTTATTTTGAAATTGAATCCTTAAGTCAACTTTGACCATACTTTGTAAATACTTTTCACTGGTAAATACAACTCACCCAATTGTTTTTGTGGTTTCAATGGCCACTTCTTACCAAAGCTTCTTCATAAACATTAGCTATTAGGTTTGAGTTATCTTAGTGGATGATATAATACTCACCTATATCCTTAGTGATGGACAATAAGACTTCCATGCTTATTATAGGGTTAACCCCTCAGTAGCATGTTGAAGCTCTCCTCACATGGTGGATTTGTAGTTTTAGGTTGAGTTTTCTCCCTTAGATAACAAAAGACCTTAAGGCTTTTGGATCAATCAATTCACCAACTTGTTTTGAGATTTTTACCCCGAACTACGAGGTTTTGATCCTAATCTTTTTTAAGATGGTACGTAGGCAATGGGTTTATCCATTCAAACACAAAAATTGTAAATAATTTGTACATTCTTCTCTCATCTCCCCAATCATGTTTGCATAAATAATTTTTCACAAATACCAACCTACCTTACAACAATTGTGAAAAGGGCTCCCTAGGAGTACCTAGGATGTTTTGGGTGCTTAAAACCTTCCCATTGCATAACCAAACCCCTTACCCGGATCTCTGACATTTTTATTAGTTTTTGACTTGATAAAACTTCTCGGTTTTTGTTCGCTTTCTAACCTTTCCTTTGGATAAATAGAAGTGCGGTGGCGACTCGAATTGTATGATTTACTTTTGATTTAGTCAATAAATCTAAAGGTAACGAATACCCCGCTACAGAAAAGTGGCGACTCTGTTGGGGATGAATGCCTAGTGGGTTTTGCCTACTTTTCACATTTGTTGTATTGTATTGTTTATATTATTTTGTGACATATTTTTTTTGCAAATTTGGGATTACTGTATTGATTGTAATGTATGAATTGCTTGATATATTAATTGCTTGTGTGCTTAGTGGTCTCTTGTGAGATGATTTCTATACCCGAACTCGAGTGCACTTATGATAGGAGAATAACATAGTCTTGTTGACTTGTGTGGAGTTATTCCTTAGCAAGTTGACTTGCAAGCCCATTCACTTGGTGGAGGTTATTTTGGGATCAATAATGTCACACGAGTAGTCGTGGTTAGGCATTACTCTTTTCAATATATGCCTTAGAAGCCAAGGACCTTAGTTTACCAAGCCCATCTTGGCCTATTTTTTAGGACGTAGTACGGAGGTCGTTCAAGTGTAAGATTTGATACGATTGTTACGTGACACTACACTCATAAGAGTCTCTCTTGAGAATATTTTTTGAATACGAGTAGTCGTTTATCCGATAATATCCGAAAGATGGGATGATGACTATGGGAACCTCTTGTAGAACATGATTGGCAGGTTTAATCCTAGTACACTCCCTTGGGTGGTTTTTAACCGAGACTCCATGCTCGTGACTTGCAACAAACCCTTGATTCATGGTTGATCCGTTCTTGTATATCCTTAATATCAATGGAACTTGGGTGTTGATAAGGTGTAAACCATAATCCACCAAAATGGATGATTGATATTAAGGATGACTTGATCCATCCCACGACCTTTGTGTGGTGTGCTTTGCTTGATCCTTGAGTTTGATTGTTATATCCATGCATTCATGCATTCATACACATCCATATCATCAACAATGAGAAAATTTTCAAGGAACTTAAGAGGTCTATTTGCAAATTTTCAGACATGGATAAACAAAGAAGGAATACAAAGAAGTACAGTTTTAGACAACCTGACTTGAAAGAGTTAAGGAGTTTGACATCCTATGTATTAGATCCCTTGGAGTTCAAGGCTCGTCATGGGAAGCTTTTATCTATTCTTGCTACTCAGGTGAATGAAGGTATGATGAGTGTGTTGGTGCAGTTCTATGATCCTTTATACCGTTGCTTCACATTTCTGGATTTCCAGCTTTTGCCTACGCTTGAGGAGTATGCCTATCTTGTGGGTATACCTATTCTAGATCAGTTGCCATTCAGTGGCTTGGAGAGGGTTCCTACTTCTCAAGAGATTGTTGATATGTTGCATATAGATGAATCTATTGTGGGTGCTCATGTGACTACCAAAGGCGGAATTCAAGGTCTCCCTTCTGAGTTCCTCACTACTCAAGCTACTTTGTATGGGAAGGCCATGAGTGAGGACGCCTTTGAGGCCATATTTGTACTTCTCATCTATGGGCTAGTGTTATTCCCCAACATCGACAAGTTTGTGGATGCGAATGCTATTAGGATTTTCTCTACTCTTAATCCCGTTCCGAGTTTGTTGAGTGACACTTATTTCTCTTTGCATATGAGGAATGCAAAGGGTGGTGGTACCATTGTGTGTTGTTTGCCTCTGTTGTACAAGTGGTTTATTTTGCACTTGCCACAGACGGTCGCCTTCAAGGAGAACAAAGGATGTCTACGGTGGTCCACGAGACTTATGTCTCTCACTAATGATGATATCTTTTGGTACAACCGTGTGTATGATGGTGTGCAGATTATTAACTCTTGTGGTGAATTCTCCAATGTGCCTCTTCTTGGTACATGTGGTCGGATTAACTACAACCCTATTTTAGCACGTCGTTAGCTTGGGTTCCCCTTAAAGGATAAACCTAATAACATTTTATTAGAAGGTGTGTTCTTTCAAGAGGGTAAAGATCCCCAAAACTTGAAGGGAAGGATGGTCCACGCTTGGCGCAAGATTCATAGGAAGGGAAGGAAAGAGCTTGGTCAGAAGAATTGTATTGCTTTGGAACCCTATATACCTTGTGTGTTAGGAGGAGAGCTTCTGAGTACCTTATGCCTTATGATTATCCAAGACCTACCCCTTTGGTTATGGCTGGGCCTTCAACCCTCCCTGACCAAGGAGTAGAGGAGTTGAGAGATGAAGACCGTTCACGTGCTTGGATCCGTGAGCGAGAGGAGCTACTTCAGCAACTTAGAGATAAGGATGCGTTGATAGAGTTTCTTGAGCATCAGGTTATCGACGAGCCTGATGATGTGGTGACTTCTCTTCTTCCTCGATCTTCCAGGTTTTGGAAGAGGAAGTACGATCGACTCACCAGAGAGAAGGCTGATATGGAGGCATCCTATGAGCAAGAGGTGAAGAGGCTTCGTGCAGCTTATCTTCCGGTATCGAGAGCTTTGGACGATTGTTTCTAGGGTTCCATAGGATGTTCATTTCCTTCTCTCTTGTATTGTATTATTTGGTTACTAAGACTGTACTTCTTTGGTGAAGAAAATATTTTCCAGATATTATTGATATGATGTTTCCATATATGTTTAAATGATTAATATTTCCAATATTTGCAAATAGAACTCTAAAAGTTCCTCTGATTAAAAAATAAATCATACGCACAAGCATTGCATGCATCATGTGCATAAGCAGGTTTTGCTTTAGGCTTCTTGTTCAGTGGTCTAACTCTGTGTTCTTCATTTATTTTGAAGACAAGCTAACGCACCAGTACTACACCAGAGCCAACTCATCAAGACTAATTGATCACCTAGAACAATAGAACAGGGAACTCAAGGAGGAAGTGGCAAGATTTACTGCCCTGATGGAGTCTTTCTTGGCCGCTCAGAGCTAGTCTACTCCAACGCCTTCAACTCCTCCTCAGAGGATAGTCATCTCTGAGATTGCCTCTTCAACAGTGCCTGCTGCCAGTGCCCATTTCGCGCCTACTACCATGCCATTCGGGTTCCCTTGGGGGATGCCTCCCAATTTTGTTCTTGAGGGTCTCGCCCCAACGTTCACTTCTCTGCCGGCGTCTAGCCCGGTCCTTGCTGTTCCACCTCCGATCGTGCATACTATGCCGAGAGTAGATGACACCATTTATCACTCTGAGCCATCTGAGGGCCCAGACGTGTATGAAAAGATGGATGCTATGAACGATCAATTCCTTGAGCTTCGCAAGGAACTCAAAACTCTCAGAGGAAAGGAATTCTTCGACAAATCTGCAGTTGAACTTTGCCTTGTTCCGAATGTCAAGATCCCTGTAAAGTTCAAAGTGCCTGACTTTGAAAAGTACAAGGGAAATACTTGCCCTCTCAGCCACTTGGTTATGTATGCACGAAAAATGTCGACTCAAACCAAAAATGATGAGCTCCTCATTCATTATTTCCAGGACAGCCTGTCCGGTGCCGCCCTGAGATGGTACATGGATTTGGACAGCATGAACATCTGATCCTTCAACGACCTTGGCGAAGCTTTCGTCAAGCAGTACAAATATAATGTTGATATGGCTCCCGATAGGGATCAATTAAGGGCCATGTCCCAGAAGGACAAGGAAACTTTCAAGGAGTATGTCCAGAGGTGACGAGAATTAGCAGCACAGATTGTGCCTCCGCTGGAAGAGAAAGAAATGACCAAGATCTTTTTGAAGACCTTGAGCTTATTTTATCATGAGTGGATGATTGCCATCGCTCCTTCTGACTTCACCGAGATGGTGAATATGGGGATGCGTCTGGAGGAAGGAGTCAGGGAAGGGCGCCTGACTAGAGAAGAAGGCTCTTCTGCCAAATGTTATGGGGCGTTTGGGAAGAAGAAAGATGGCGAGGCACATGATGTGACCTCCCATATCAAATCAAGAAGATCCTCTGTGAAGAGGAAGACTGTGCATCCCGCTGGTAACCAGCACCAGGTGGCTCATATAGCACCTGTTTTCAGAGAAAACCAACAATATCAGCATCATAACCAACAACAGCAACATCAACAGTATCAACAACAATAGCACCATCCTCAACAGCAGGCCTACTAGCCTCGAAACAATAATCAGACCAGTACAAGCTATGATAGGAAGAGGGTCAGTTTTGATCCTATTCCAATGACCTACGCAGAGCTATATCCTTCTTTAATAGAGAGGAAACTGATCACTCCACGTGACCCACCTGCTATACCTACCAACCCTCAGTGGTGGTATAAGCCTGAGCTTCATTGTGTTTATCATTCCGGTGCTCCCGGACATGATGCGGAGAACTGCTACCCGCTGAAGACCAAGGTTCAAGACCTTGTGAGGAGCGGTATATTGTTTTTTGAGGATGTAGGTCCTAACGTCAAGAAGAACCCATTGCCCGAGTATGGGAAATCTGTTGTTAACATGGTTCAGGGTTGCCCTGGCAAGTATAAGGTCTGATATGTCAGCCATATCCGACAATCTTTGGTTGAGATGCACAGACTGTTGTGTGGATACAGTCACTACGAGCACGACCATGACAGATGCCGAGTTTGCATTGTCAATGAGAGAGGATGTCGTCAAGTTAGAAAAGACATCCAAGAAATGCTGGACGAAGGTGTAATTGAGATACTTCAGAATCGCGATGAGGATGATGAAGTTAATGTGATATTGCCAGTATTCAGGATCCCCGAGCCTGTTGTCATCCGGTATGATGACAGCAAGCAAAAGGCTTCTCCTGCTCTCATGATCAAGCCAGCTGGCCCTGTGCCACATTCTTCTGACAAAGCTGTTCCCTACCGTTATAATGTTGTGGCATTGGAAGATGGGAAGGAGGTGCCTCTACCCTCTACTTCTGTTGTTAACATTGCTGATGTCAGTGGCCTGACCTGTAGTGGTCGAGTTTTCTCGGTGTCGCCGAAACCCTAGGCTGACACCAGAAGGGTTGATACTACCGATAGTGTTGTTCGTCCCTTGGGGAATTTTGTTACTTCTCCGAATCCGGCACTTGCTGTTAATAGACCTGCCGACGTTGCTGCTAAAACTCTTGTCCCTGCTGGCCAAAATGGCATGATGAAAGAGGACTATGATGAGATGCTAAGGCTCATCAAGAGGAGTGAATACAATGTTGTAGATCAGCTTCTACAAACGCCATCAAAGATCTCTATGCTATCTTTGTTAATGAACTCTGAGCCAAACCGTGAAGCTCTGCAGAAGGTGTTAGACGTGGCGTATGTAGATCATGAGGTCACCATAGAACAATTTGATAGTATTGTTGCAAACATTACTACTTGTAACAATCTGAGTTTCTGTGATGCTGATCTCCCTGAGGAGGGAAGAGACCACAACTTGGCACTTCACATCTCCATGAACTGCAAGGATGATGCCATGTCTAATGTGCTGGTAGACACTGGATCATCACTGAATGTGTTTCCAAAATCCACTCTAGCTAGACTTTCATATCAGGGGCCTCCCATGAGGCAGAGTGGAGTGGTTGTAAAAGCTTTTGATGGATCCCGCAAAACTGTGATTGGTGAGGTTGAACTCCCAGTCAAGATTGGACCAAGTGATTTCCAGATCACTTTTCAGGTCATGGATATCCACCTATCATATACCTGTTTGTTGGGCAGACCATGGATTCACGAGGCAGGCGCCGTGACATCCACCCTACACCAAAAGTTGAAATTTGTCAAGAACAAAAAGTTGGTGGTAGTACGGGGAGATAAGGCTCTCTTGGTTAGCCATCCGTCTTCCTTTTCTTATATTGATGCTGAGGACGAAGTTGGGATGCTGTTCCAAACTCTGTCTATTGCTGAGCCTTCTAAGAAAGGAACTTCTTCATTTGCGTCCTACAATGATGCGAAGTTGGCCATTGAGCATGACGCAACTACTGGTTTAGGACAAATGATCAAGCTAGAAGACAATAAATCTTGGGCTGGCATAGGGTATTCTTCAGGCACTTTCAACAAGCATGGGTTGTTTCAGAGTGATGGTTTTATCCACACGGTGGAAGATCAGGAAGCTGCTGTTATTGTGGAAGAGGATGCAGAGGAAGATTCTAGAAACTTTGTCATCCCTGGAGGAGTCTGCAATAAGTGGGTCGTTGTTGATGTTCCAACAGTTGTCCATAAGTCAACATAATGTTCATTTTGTTAAAAAACCCTTCTCCCATGCCAAAAGGAGAAGTGATGACATTGTTGGCCCATAAATACAATGATATTTCATTCAATAAATTCATGTTAAATATTTGTTTTTTCCAAATTATTTTCACTTTTTACTTTTTTGCATGAAATTGGTGATCACCATAAAACCCTAAAAAAATAGAATAAAATCAATCTTTTCACCTGCATAATAATTTGCCTTGTTTGAATTCTAAAATCTCTTTATATCCAAAATCATTATGCAGGTTGATCAAACCCATTGAACATAATGATCCAACACCATCTCCCAACTTTGAGTTCCCTGTATTTGAGGCAGAGGAAGATGATGTTGAAGAGATTCCTGATGAGATTACCCGTCTACTTGAGCACGAAGAGAAGATCATTCAGCCGAATCTTGAGAATTTGGAAACAGTCAACTTGGGGTCTGAAGATTGTGTTCGTGAGGTGAATATTGGGGCACTCCTTGAAGAATCTGTTAAGAAGGGGTTGATTGAGTTGCTACGAGAATATGTCGACGTCTTTGCCTGGTCATATGAAGACATGTCTGGTCTGGATACTGATATTGTGCAACATTTCCTGCCTTTAAAGCCTGAGTGTGTGCCTGTAAAGCAGAAGCTCAGAAGAACTCATCCTAATATGGCAGTGAAGATCAAAGAAGAAGTTCAGAAGCAAATTGATGCGGGGTTTCTGGTGACTTCTACATATCCTCAATGGGTGGCCAATATTGTGCCCGTGCCTAAGAAAGATGGAAAAGTCCGAATGTGTGTGGACTATAGAGACTTGAATAAAGCTAGTCCAAAAGATGATTTTCCACTACCACATATTGATATGTTGGTAGATAATACAGTTAAATTCAATGTCTTCTCATTCATGGACGGATTTTCCGGATATAATCAAATTAAGATGGCACCCGAGGATATGGAGAAGACAACATTCATCACACCTTGGGGAACATTCTATTATCGAGTGATGCCCTTCGGTTTGAAGAACGCCGGAGCCATGTATCAACGCGCTATGACTACCTTGTTTCATGATATGATGCACAAAGAGATCGAGGTATACGTTGATGATATGATTGCAAAGTCAAGAACGAAAGTTGAACATGTAGAGCACTTGTTGAAGCTTTTTCAGCGGTTGAGGAAGTATATGCTTCGTCTGAATCCTAACAAGTGTACATTTGGAGTCCGTTCCGGCAAGTTATTGGGATTTATTGTCAGCGAGAGAGGTATTGAAGTTGATCCTGCCAAGGTCAAAGTAATACAAGAGATGCCTGCGCCCAAAACTGAGAAGCAAGTCCGAGGTTTTCTTGGCCGCTTGAATTATATTTCTAGATTTATATCCCACATGACTGCCACATGTGCGCCTATATTCAAGCTCCTTCGGAAAGATCAGTGTCATGATTGGACCGAGGATTGTCAAAAAGCCTTTGACAGTATTAAAGAGTATCTGTCCGAGCCTCCGATTCTGTCTCCGCCTGTGGAATGAAGACCCTTGATTATGTATCTAACAGTTCTTGAAGACTCTATGGGTTGTGTCCTTGGTCAGCAAGATGAATCAGGGAAGAAAGAGTATGCCATATACTATCTGAGTAAGAAGTTCACTGATTGCGAGTCTCGATACTCAATGCTTGAGAAGACATGATGTGCTCTAGCTTGGGCTGCTAAGCGCTTACGCCAGTATATGTTTAATCATACAACTTGGTTGATATCCAAAATGGATCCAATCAAGTATATCTTTGAGAAGCCTGCTTTAACTGGGAGGATTGCCCATTGGCAGATGTTGTTGTCTGAGTATGATATTGAGTATCGAGCTCAGAAAGCTATTAAGGTAGTATCTTGGCTGACCACTTGGCACATCAACCAATTGAAGATTATCAGTCAGTTCAGTACGACTTCGCAGATGAGGAGATTTTGTATTTGAAAATGAAATATTGTGATGAGCCTACCATCGATGAAGGGCCAGAGCCTGTTTCCCGATGGAGCATGGTGTTTGATGGCGCTGTAAATCAATATGGAAATGGTATTGGGGTAGTGATTATTACTCCTCAGGGAACACATTTTCCTTTTACAGCAAGGCTAACTTTCAAATGCACGAATAATATGGCGGAGTATGAGGCATGTATTATGGGATTGGAAGAGTGTATTGATCTTAGGATCAAGCATCTTGATGTTTATGGTGATTCGGCCCTTGTTGTTAATCAGATTAAGGGTAAATGGGAGACGAATCAGCCTGGCCTCATCCCATATAGAGATTATGCGAGGAGGATTTCAACTTTCTTTACTGAGGTTGACTTCCATCATATTCCTCGAGATGATAATCAGATGGCAGATGCTCTTGCTACGCTTGCTTCGATGATCGTGGTGAGACTCTGAAATGAAGTCCCCAACATCACTGTGATGCGCTTGGATAGACCAGTTCATGTATTTGCAATAGAAGAAATGAAATATGATAAGCCATGGTATTTTGATATCAAATGTTTTCTTCAGAGTCAGATTTACCCGCCTGAGGCATCTGTTAAAGATAGAAAGACTTTGAGAAGATTATCAGGCAGTTTCTACCTCAATGGCGACGTGCTTTATAAGAGGCATTTTGACATGGTTCTGCTCAGATGCGTGGATAGACACGAAGAAAACCTATTGATGACTGAAGTCCATGAGGGTTCATTTGGTACTCATTCCAATGGATATGCCATGGCAAAGAAGATGTTGAGAGCAGACTACTATTGGTTGACAATGGAGTATGATTGCTGCAAATATGTGAAGAAATGCCATAAGTTTTTCAGATTTATGCGGACAAGATTCATATTCCCCCGACACTTCTGAATGTGATTTCATCACCTTGGCCTTTCTCTATGTGGGGAATTGACATGATTGGCATGATATAGCCGAAAGCGTCCAACGGTCACAGATTTATTCTCGTAGCAATTGATTACTTCACCAAGTGGGTTGAAGAAGCGTCATATGAAAACGTGACTAGGCAGGTAGTTGTGAAGTTTATCAAGAATCAACTCATATGCCGTTATGGTGTGCCAGATAAGATCATTACTAATAATGGATCTAACTTGAACAACAAGATGATGAGAGAGCTTTGTAGCGAGTTCAAGATAGCACATCATAATTCTTCACCTTATAGACCCAAGATGAATGGGGCTGTTGAAGCTGCTAATAAGAATATCAAGAAGATTGTCCAGAAGATGGTTGTTACGTATAAGGATTGGCATGAGATGCTGCCACTTTCTTTGCATGGTTATCGTACGTCTGTCCGCACTTCAACAGGGGCAACCCCTTTCTCTCTTGTTTATGGCATGGAGGTTGTACTCCCAGTAGAGGTGGAGATCCCATCAATGAGAGTCTTGATGGAAGCCAAGTTGACTGAGGCTGAATGGGTTCAGAGTCGTTATGACCAACTGAATTTGATTGAAGAGAAGAGGTTAACTGCCATGTGTCATGGTCAGTTGTATCAGCAAAGGATGAAGAAAGCCTTTGATAAGAAGGTCAAGCCTCGTGTGTTTCGAGAAGGTGACCTTGTGCTCAAGAAAGTCTTGTCTTTCGTACCCGATTCCAAGGGCAAGTGGACTCCAAACTATGAAGGTCCATATGTTGTCAAGAGAGCCTTTTCAGGCGGTGCTTTGATACTTACAACTATGGATGGGGAGGATTTCACTCATCCATTGAATTCAGATGCAGTCAAGAAATACTTCGCCTAAAATAAAAACAGAATAGCTCGCTAAGTTGAAAACCCGAAAGGGCGACTTAGGCAAAAATGAGCGTCTCGGTGATTTGAAAACCCGAAAGGGCGATCCAGGAAAAAGTTAGAGACATAAAAAATGAATATAAATATCCCTCTAGATTGAGTACCTCACCCTGGAGAAATCTAGGCAAAAATTAGGGATTTGGCAAGTAACTGCATCCTGACAAGACTTTGTTCTACAGATGTCTTCTGTCAGAGAATTTCGCTCAGTCATCGTCAACTGAAGCTTCAAGTACCTCGGATTCAGAGTTGGTGGAGAAATGGCCATTATGTTCAATGTAGCCCTTTTCCAATATATATCACCAATTTCAAATTTATAAAGATCCGTGGAGTCTTGCCATTTGCAGACTACCATCCCATCAAATAAATTTGAGCCTTTATCCAATTCTTTTCACTCTTATTTGTTTCTATTCAACAAATATTTGCATGTTTTAATTAATAAATATCATTTTTTAAATAAATAAAATTTTCATAAGTTGTTTTTAAACAAAGTGAACATTCACAATGACAAAAAAGGATAATTGGGACATCTTCAGTGCTCTTCCAAGGATAGTATGATCTCCAAAAGGGTAAGACATTTGTTCATATTCCTAGCATACTTGTATCCTCTTCATTATCTTTCAGGTTGTCTCCTCCGCGAGCGCAGAAAAAGATTATGCATCACCAAAATCCCCAGAGAGTCTAGAGTTTGGACTCAGTTTTCTAGCTCCCCAATTGAGGTCGGATCTAGCATTTGTGTTATCAATCATATGGTTGTCATCCCTTGTGTGGATTGACCTAAAATCCCTTATAGATTGATAAATTGATATGCTGTCTCTTGTCGAGGAAGTTGGTCTTCCCTCATTCAGATTGGAATTCTCCCGCAAGAGTGAGCAGGAAATCCCCAGTAGGAGTGGAATTCTCAACAATTTGGTTTGTAGCTTTTCCCCTATGGATTCGCCTACATTGATCTCCAGCAGGTTTGGCTTTTGTTCATCCTCATCAGGGTTGATCCCATTAAACTCACCAGTACGGTCGCCAGTAGGTTATCTCCAGCTCATTGCCTACAGGTTGTTCCCGGTTCAATCATCAGCAGTGTTTCCCCAGTGGATTTGTCTGACCAGAACCCGTTTGTTGATTTCTCCTGAGCAGAGTGGGTGATGAAAATGTTTATTTTCTATCCCCAGCGGAGTGATGTTCCTCTTCTCCCCGGTAGAGATTGTTTCTCTAGTAGTGCGAGGAAATATGCTGGTTTTGGAACTTTTGATTTCGAGGTTATTCCCCCACAGAGTTTCATCTCTCTCCCTGATAATTTCCCTATTAGAGTTGCTTCTACGACGGATCTTATCCGTATTTAGCTCCCCATCCAAGACTTTGCCTGATTGTAGTTTGGCATTGGAACTTCTGAGGAAGATGTGTTGATGTCTTCCCCAACGGAGTGACTGGTTCTGCTTCTCCTTAGCAGAGATATTTCCTTCTGTGATTAGAAGTGAATATTGTTGGATGTGCTTCTGACTGGTGGTTGTCCCCCACAGAATTCTACATCACTTCCTGATAAGATCCCAAGTAGTTTCTTCTCTGACTGATCTTATCCTTATCTCTACATGCTGTTGGAAGATCCCCATCTTTGTTGATTGTGATCCCTTGTTTATTCCCAACAGTATTCTCTGGTTCCTGGTGACCCTGCCTGTTTCCCTAGCAGTGATCTTTGTCCCCGGCAGTGACTCTGTTTGATCCTCAGTATTGGCCTTATTCCCCTGTGGAGATCAGTGTTTCCTGGTATCTGTGGCCCCCATCAGATTGAGAGTTTCCCCGGTGGGCCTGGCTTTCTCTTTTGAGATGTAGTACCGGATGTTTGTCCATTGATTCCTGGACCTGGTTATGTTAGATATGTCTATTTGTCAACATTCATCATACATAAACCACGCATATATATGCATAATTATAACATTCAGATATTCATGTTGATCCCATTAAACTCACCAGTACGGTCGCCAGTAGGTTATCTCCAGCTCATTGCCTACAGGTTGTTCCCGGTTCAATCATCAGCAGTGTTTCCCCAGTGGATTTGTCTGACCAGAACCCGTTTGTTGATTTCTCCTGAGCAGAGTGGGTGATGAAAATGTTTATTTTCTATCCCCAGCGGAGTGATGTTCCTCTTCTCCCCGGTAGAGATTGTTTCTCCAGTAGTGCGAGGAAATATGCTGGTTTTGGAACTTTTGATTTCGAGGTTATTCCCCCACAGAGTTTCATCTCTCTCCCTGATAATTTCCCTAGTAGAGTTGCTTCTACGACGGATCTTATCCGTATTTAGCTCCCCATCCAAGACTTTGCCTGATTGTAGTTTGGCGTTGGAACTTCTGAGGAAGATGTGTTGATGTCTTCCCCAACGGAGTGACTGGTTCTGCTTCTCCTTAGCAGAGATATTTCCTTCTGTGATTAGAAGTGAATATTGTTGGATGTGCTTCTGACTGGTGGTTGTCCCCCACAGAATTCTACATCACTTCCTGATAAGATCCCAAGTAGTTTCTTCTCTGACTGATCTTATCCTTATCTCTACATGCTGTTGGAAGATCCCCATCTTTGTTGATTGTGATCCCTTGTTTATTCCCAACAGTATTCTCTGGTTCCTGGTGACCCTGCCTGTTTCCCTAGCAGTGATCTTTGTCCCCGGCAGTGACTCTGTTTGATCCTCAGTATTGGCCTTATTCCCCTGTGGAGATCAGTGTTTCCTGGTATCTGTGGCCCCCATCAGATTGAGAGTTTCCCCGGTGGGCCTGGCTTTCTCTTTTGAGATGTAGTACCGGATGTTTGTCCATTGATTCCTGGACCTGGTTATGTTAGATATGTCTATTTGTCAACATTCATCATACATAAACCACGCATATATATGCATAATTATAACATTCAGATATTCATGTTGCATTCTTTGCCATATATCTTTGTTTGTCATCTCCTGCTATTTGGTGATATATATATATATATATATATATATATATATATATATATATATATATATATATATATATATATATATATATATATATATATATATATATATATATATATATATATATATATATATCTTCAAGCAGAGGTTGGTGTTTGATCTCTCCATATAGAGTCAGCCCCATAGGTAGAAAGTGTCTATCCTTTCTTCCATTTTCCTCACTGAGTTATGTCCTCGTGGATGATTATTATTTATGTTTCCTCCCAAAATATGTATTGGGATGGAATTATTCCCCTGAGTTGTATCCTCATTGGGGTTGAGTCTTGTTCATTGTGTCTCTCTAGTTCGTTCCTAGATTGACTCCTCTTGTTATTTCCCTTTGCGCTTCCCCGTAGTTTAGATGAATGATTGCTCAATAACCAGTAATTGTCCATCTTTTCCCGGGCAGAATCTGTGGCCTTCTACCCAGTAACCGGTGGTTGTAAGTCCTATTTTTTTGGTTTTCTACCCTCATACCGGTAGTTGTAAACCCCATTCTTATCCCCTTGCAGAGTTAACCCTTGATTTTTGTTCATACTAACTGATGACGATTACTCTTTTATGTGGTTTTCTACCCTTATACCGGTAGATGTAATCCCATCCTTGTTGGTTATCTTTATCCAATATTCGGTATTGATATTCCTTCACCTTTTTTAGTATATCTCCTAGTAGCCGCTGATATATCCCTTGGATAATTGCTTTGATAAAGCAATGTATCCCCAGCGAGTCATCTTTCATTTACTTTTGTTTGGTAATGATTGTTTCTCCCCCTGATTGGTCATCATTTTATGCCCAGTATTCGGTATCCCGATGTCCTTTCTTTTTCGGTTGATTTATCCTTTATTAACCCAGTAACCGATTATGGATAGTCTTCTATGCGAGTATGTTATCTACATTCTGACGGTAATAGATAATATATCTCATGCGCTCTTCAGTCGAAGTCTTTTTCTTCCCCAGTCGAGTAAGATTCGTATTTCCTTATGGAATCGGATGTCCATCCTGTAACTGAGTTTGCTTTTTCAGCCCTCCTTTTGGATGATGAGTGTCTTGGAAATATTCCCCAATTCACGCCTGGTTGGTCACCTATTATATGCCCATTAACCGGTATCCCTTGTGTTCCTTCCTTTCTGCTCCCTATTATGACTTTTTGTCCCCTGTGGAGTCAGAAGTTCCTGATTTGAAATATACCTTTTTAGGTCTTCCTCAGATGTTTTGGATGATTGATGTCTCTCACCTTTATACCGGTCTTAGACATTCATTCTCCCTGAGCGTGTTGTCTCTCACCCTTATACTGGTGTTTTGATCACATGTCTCCTTGAGTTTATTACCCAATAACCGGTAATACCTCATTTTGTTGTTTCCTCAGCTGAGTCCTCTTTGGACATTCCCCATCGGAGTCCCTTAGTGGATTTTCCCAGCTTGAGTCCAGATTTTTATCTGATGTATCCTTTATGGATAGTTTCGCTGTATTGGCATATTCCCCAATATATGCATCTTTGCGTCAGCTCAAGTCTTTTCCATTGATTTATTTTCATGGAATCCCTTCGTGACTCTCAGCAATTTTTAAGTCGTGACCTGCTCATGCATTTTATTCCCCTTTACTCCCCAGAGTCTCTGTCACATTTATGAGTATTTTACTCATATGGATTTTCAGTTTCTCCTGTTTTTTTTCTTTGTGGACATATATCCCCATAGAGTATAACCTTTTGCATACATACATTTGCATCATGAGGTCTCTTAGGGACCAAAATTCGTCTCTTTGTTATTATTTAAGCCCATTTTACCTCGTCGAGACGAAGATTTTAACCTTCATATCTCCGGCTAGAATGACCTTAAATAGGGGCATCTGTAAGACCCTAATTTTGACCCTAAGATCCCTCATGGCATCATATCATTGCATATTGCATTTGCCTCAAGGATCATAGCATCTTGGCTCCTTACCTTTGGGTGGGAACTTGTGAGTTGGTTTGAGACCACCAAGCTTGCTTGAATTGTATATTATTGCTTTTCTTATTTTTTTACTAACCAAAAGCATAAAAATATGTCACTAACTTGTTTTGTTTTGAAGCTTAACCAGTCATGTGATCCAAGGCTCCTAGAAGACCCCTATGCTCATTAATATGGCCAGATGAAGTGGAAAGCAAGCATGAAAATCGTTCAAAAAGATCTCAATCATCATATATTCCTCCCAAGTATCCCAATTTGTCAATTTGATCAAAGCAAACCAAAGGGCTTGAGGATTGTTCCCCAAGGAAACCCTAATTCATCTATGCATCAACTATGCCTTGCTCATGAAGCAACCTCAACCCATGATCAAATACAATCTAGGGAAGTTATTTTATTCATCATTTCATGCATATTTGAGCTTATTTGAGTGTCCTCAATCATCAATTCATCAAGGTTTGAGGTATGGACTTGAGAAGTTGATCAGTCAATTCATCTGACTATTTTGAAATCCACTAAGACCTAACTTTTGATGTGTTTATCAAATTAAGATGAACCCAAGAGAAAACATGTTCTTAAGAACCATATGAGAAACTTTCATGTTCATCAAAAATTGATTTGAAGTTTGGAAGGTCATCATCCATTTCAAAACATTATAGGTCATTTTGACTGAAACCCTAATTTTAGGTCAACTTCCCAAGGACATAACTCACTCATTTTTTTATGATTTTGAGGTGGTATCAAATGCATTAGAAATTTTAAGATGTCTAATTCATTTTTTATGTTGAACAAATTTTCATAATCCTAAAATAATTACATGTGACAATGCAAAACGTTATAGGTCACTTTGGACCAAAGGCATTGAAATGTGAAAAAGTCCAACTTCAAGCGCCCATAACTTTCTCATCAAAAATCCAAATGATGCAAAATTTGAGTCTAAATTGATTGTGTTGAAAATATATACAACGTTGATGTTGAAGGGTTTGTCATTTGGAGCTTGCATCATTGAAACATAAGGGCTTGAAGTTGGTCCATTTTGGAAAATTTCACATGCACATGTTTTGCACCTTGAACTTTATGACCAATTTTCATTAATTTTCTAATTCCAAATGAAGTTTTGCTCAATATAAAAATTTATCCTCATGTTAAGACCTTTCCAACCATTACCCATAAGTCCATGTTTCATTTTTGGAAGAGGCATTTTCGAAGAGGAGAAGATTTTGGTGCAATTATGGAAACTTTGTTCAAACTTCTTGTGCAAGCTGATTACATCACATGTACACGTCCAAACCAGCTCAGTTTCATTTCAGCTTGCCAAATCAATTGGATTTGGTCTCTCCATGCGCCTGTACAGGCCCATGCATGGAGGCCCTTATCATTCATGCACACAAAATTCTCATGCTTGCAGCTTGCATTTGCTATAAATAGAGGTGCATACCATCATCATAAACGAACCTTAAGGCGCCTGATATGCTGCAAAACTCCATCCAAAACTCACTTTAAAGGAATTTCTCTCTTTCATTTCAAAATTTCAAATCCAATTTTCAACTTCGTTGGTTGATCATTGGACTTAAAATTCCTTGGCCTTGCTTCATCTTCATCTCAAGAGTAAACTGTAATCAAGAATTGTAAGAATCGTGCTTTATTGATCTACATTTCAGAGGTGGATGTTCCAACTTTTTTTCTTTGAAACTCATTGATTCTTTCTTGTTTCTCTGTGTTTATTGGTTTGGCTGAAGCCCTCTCATCAGAGGCATTTGAATTGTGTCTTTAATTGTGCAAATCCATTGAGTTCAGGTTGAACACCATTATTTTCCACTTCTGATTTCTCTTCCTATGAGGATCTAGAAGGAAAACCAATGGCACAGGGGTGATGTACATCACCCCAGCTTTCCAATGATATGAGGATCGCCTATTTTTATTGAGATTTCCATGTCTGCAAGCTCGCCGGAGAAGACGGTGGTGTACACCACCGTCTCTTTGCCAGATTGAATGTGGACCCTTGGATCTGATCTCCAGTTTATATCATATCCATCAGATCTTATGACTTTTTTTAATGCTGGATGTTTCTCATTGACTTGGACTCATGGTGAGCGCGCGCATGTGAATCATTAGATGTGCCTATTCAATTAATGAGATTCAATCCAACGCGTGTGGTTTTTTCTATTTTCTGATTTAATCCATTTTATTTCTTTTATTTCGTTTTATTTCAAAAAATCATAACTCTTTCATTTTAATTCCAAAAAATATGGGACCAATTGCATTATTTTCCTTTTAATTTCTAGTTTCTAAAAATGATTTTTAATATTTTTTATTTTGTCATTTCATATTTTTTGTGAATTTTCTCTTTTCTGGTTATATTTAATTCATTTTAAATAGTTTCCAATATTCAAAAAAATTCAAAAATATTTTCTCAACCTCTTTGAATGATGATGGATCTATGAAAAATATTCTCATCAATTTATTAATTGATTTGTGATTTATTTGAGATTTTAATTCAATTAGGTTATTTTTTATTCATTTTTAATTGTTTAAAAATAGTTTCTGGTTTCTAAAAATGCTGAATTTTTTGGTCAAACTTTGTTTGATCTTGTTGAATTTAGGATGATCCATTTGGAATTTTCAAAGTTGATTTGAAATGGATTTGAAGTTTGACCTTTAATTGTTTATTTTAATTCAAGTATTATTTTAATTTTGAAAAATACCAAAAATATTTTATTTGTTTCTTGACTTCTAAGTTTCATTTTGCTTCTGTTTACTATTGTTTGACCTTGATTCCATTTGTCTTTGGTTAATGCACTTTGCTTATTTCATTTGAATTCCATTAATGTACATTCTTATTCATCTTCTTCTTCATCTTTTTTCTTTTTGATCAATGAGTTAAAGATTGGTGGTTAGCCTTGATGTATAGGAGGTTTAACCTTCCTTGATTCAAATCTAACTCATCTTGATTAAAGATTAAGTGAATGGCTTTGCATTAAGGATAGGTTGCTTCTTGATCAAGTAAAAAACATAAATCAACACAAGATCATTCTCATTTTCTCTTGGCATGACAAGTTGTAGGAGCTTAGCTTACTAGTCAAGGTCTCTAACTTGTGTTTGTTGCCTATATTTTATTGACCGGCCTCAGATAGGTGTGACTACTACGTTAGTCCACTTACGATTGCTTAACATAGCGCTAAATTGCCTTATGGCACACTAACACTAACTATTGACCATTAACTTTTAATTCAAGTCTTCTAATTCTTACAATTTACTTTTATGCAATTTAATATCTTATACATATTATTCATTTGCTTTTACCCTTTTGCTCACTTGAGCTCATGTTTATGTTAATGCAATTTGACTTTTGCTCACTTGAGCACATAATTGTGTATATACTATTGTGCTTGTGTTTTGTTTTGATTTTTGTGAACCAAATGCAAATGGACAAAAGTACTTAGACTTTAGGACATTCCCTATGCAAAAATGGAGTCAAAGAGTAACTAGGCCTCATGCCTTTAGAGTGTTATAAAAGAAGAAAAATGTCAAAGAGCAACTAGGCCTCATGCCTTTAGAATGCTTAATCTTGAAGAGGACTTGAAAGGATCCTAATCTCTAAACTCCCTCTTGTCCATTCTTTGTTTGCATTATGGAACTTTTTGATGTGTGTGTTCTTGTGTTAGGGATCCCAAACATTGAGCCAAATTGAAGAACCATTGTCATGAGCATCCAAAGTGAGAGATACAAAAGCCATTGGAGGATTCCTAGGAGCTTGTTTTGATTGTGTGCTTGATTGCTTGAGTATTTGCTCATTTGCTTGCTTATTCCAAAGGATGAGAGCTACTTGGATCATCACTATGATCTCAAGAAGGAAACTCCATTTGTGGTTTTATTTCTCTTCCTTCATCTTTGTATGTTTAGGACTTAGCCATTCTTCTTCATCCCTCCACTCTAACCCAAGCCAAAACTTTTGTGCAAACATTAACATTTGTTTTCAAAATTAGAAACCTAAGCATTATGCTTTTGATTTTCAAACTTCTTTTCATAACACTTATTTTGAAATTGAATCCTTAAGTCAACTTTGACCATACTTTGTAAATACTTTTCACTGGTAAATACAACTCACCCAATTGTTTTTGTGGTTTCAATGGCCACTTCTTACCAAAGCTTCTTCATAAACATTAGCTATTAGGTTTGAGTTATCTTAGTGGATGATATAATACTCACTTATATCCTTAGTGATGGACAATAAGACTTCCATGCTTATTATAGGGTTAACCCCTCACTAGCATGTTAAAGCTCTCCTCACATGGTGGATTTGTGGTTTTAGGTTGAGTTTTCTCCCTTAGATAACAAAAGACCTTAAGGTTTTTGGATCAATCAATTCACCAACTTGTTTTGAGATTTTTACCCCGAACTACGAGGTTTTGATCCTAATCTTTTTTAAGATGGTACGTAGGCAATGGGTTTATCCATTCAAACACAAAAATTGTAAATAATTTGTACATTATTCTCTCATCTCCCCAATCATTTTTGCACAAATAATTTTTCACAAATACCAACCTACCTTACAACAATTGTGAAAAGGGCTCCCTAGGATTACCTAGGATGTTTTGGGTGCTTAAAACCTTCCCATTGAATAACCAACCCCCTTACCCAAATCTCTGACATTTTTATTAGTTTTTGACTTGATAAAACTTCTCGGTTTTTGTTCGCTTTCTAACCTTTCCTTTGGATAAATAGAAGTGCGGTGGCGACTCGAATTGTATGATTTACTTTTGATTTAGTCAATAAATCTAAAGGTAACGAATACCCCGCTACAAGTCCGGCACCGCGTAGCAACACCCTACCACCCACAGACGAGTGGCCAAGTAGAAGTCTCGAATAGAGAAATCAAAAAAATCTTAGAAAAGACAGTTTCCACCTCTAGGAAAGATTGGTCCTCAAAATTACCAGAAGCCCTATGGGCATATAGGACAGCTTATAAGACCCCAATAGGAACCACACCTTTTAAGCTAGTTTATGGAAAATCATGTCATCAGCCGGTAGAATTAGAACATAAAGCATATTGGGCCATTAAGACCCTTAATCTCAATTACACTGCCGCGGGCAAGAAAAGAATATTAGATATCCACAAACTAGAAGAACTTAGGTTAGATGCGTATGAGAATGCCCGAATCTACAAAGAAAGAACAAAAAAATGGCATGACAATCGCATATTAAGGAAAGAGTTTAAGGAAGGCGACAAAGTACTCCTATTTAACTCCCGCCTCAGACTCTTTCTCGGAAAATTTTGTTCTAGATGGTCCGGTCCCTTCGAAATTACCAATATCTTTCCGAATGGAGCAATAGAAATAAAAGGAAAAATGAGCGAACCATTCATAGTAAATGGCCAATGTTTGAAACATTACCACAACGGTGATGACAATGATTGCATTGCGAATCTTAAGTTTGCAGAGCCTCACACTCATTCGAAAGAATAGCACCTATCCTATTTCTGTCGAGCTTACGACAATAAACAAAGAGCTTGGTGGGAGACAACCCACACTCTGTCTTTAACTATTTAATTTCACCATAAATTTATGATTATTACTATTGCTTAATCTTCATTTCTTTGTTTTCTTCTTTATTTATTTCTGTTAAAGTTAATCGATACATTTCTGTATTATTGACCATTACTAACTTAATGATATCATCTACTTGATTTTATCTAGCTACTAACTATCACAATGCAACAAGTAGATTACATGGATATAGTCTTCAGAGTCAGAGCTCAAAGGAGACGTTTTGAGGCTCTATCTCAGAGAGAAATGACACTAACATTGTACCCAGATGGACGCTCCTTGACCAAGTTAGGTATAAGAGACAGTGTTACGTTCCTAATTAACCAACTAGGCTGGGACACCTTTGCTATGAAGAGAAAATTTAGTTCCTACAATAGGTTGACCTTAGAATTCCTAAGCTCCCTAGTGCACCTGCCAAACCATGGTATTGGACTTAACAAATGCCTAATCACCTTTAGGTTGTTTAATATGGATTACCGCTACACCCACAGAGAAATGGCTGAACTCCTAGATTGCCCTCATGGACCTGATACCTTTACCATCACCCAAGAAGACAAGCTAGTAGACCATCAATTAGATCTCTTCTGGGGTAGCATCACAGGTAACGACCACCCCGAGCCAGACCTTATGCATTAAGAGAATATCCATAACCCTGCGATTCGTTACTTCCATAAGATCCTAGCTCACACCTTGTTTGGAAAGAAACAAAATAGAACCTTTGTGTCCAAAGACGAACTTTTCATAATGTATTGCGCATCACAGGCCCGACCTGTTAACGCTGCTACATTTATGATAGCTAATATGTACCCTATGGCACAAGAGGATTATGGACCAATCTTAGTGGGAGGTTTAGTAACCATGATAACAAATGCCATCGGACTGAGACAGCCACTTATTAGGCTCACCCCTTTAGGTGGAATACGACCAATGAATATTGAGTTTTGCTTCAACACCTGTATCATTAGGAACCTAGGTCCAAATGTGTTCGAACTGCTAATCGATCGCTGATCGGAAAAATAGCAAGTGTATTATTTTTGCCGATGTAGTAATAAGAGGGAAGTTTCCCAAAGATTGATCTCGAGGATTGCACAATAATATAAGAGTAACAGTGACTCAATTGAACAAAAGTATGAGTTTTGGTTTGGTAAAATTCACTGTAAGGAAAAATAGAGCAAATAAATTTTTTCACAAATTAATGTGATATGCCAAGGAAGGTGTATAAAAATCCTTTATAATGACCCTTGAGTGTATATCTCCTTAATACTGAACATTGTTTCAATCATCGGATCTTAAGATTATTTCCCCCTAAGACCTCGGAGGGAAACCTTTGGTATTCAATCTAACCTCTAAGTCCTTAGGTGATTATCATGAAACCAAACATTTTAAATTATCAAGAATAATCCGGTAACCATAGGGTATCCCTAGTCCTAGGTGATCTCTACTATGGTTTCACTATATGAAAACCTTAACCACTGCAGTCCTACTAACCGTTAACCACACATCAATCTTAATTTTTGCCAAAAAGAAAGCATTATGCACATCATATAGTGAAATTGAAATCAAACAACATGTATTAAATGAAATCAAACATCAGAGTCATTACATGATCAATTCAGGGACACCCCCTGGCATTTGAGGGTTTTAGCCTATCATATTATTCAAATCAGATACAAAGTAAAATTGAGACATTACAAAAAGGTCAGAATTCCGTTGATATTCAATCGCGTCCGCTCTTGAAGGATCCCTGTTCTTCGCTTCTTGTCACTTCTTCAATCTCGATCTTTTCCAATTCTCTATCATGTAAAAAGTCCCTCTCTCCATCTTCAAATCCACTGTAAATAGTTCTTGATGACAATTTTCCTTGCGTAAAAGTCCAAAATGCCCTTCGGGATAAGTCGTGCCAAAAACAAAAAGGTCAGAATTCCGTTGATATTCAATCGCGTCCGCTCTTGAAGGATCCCTGTTCTTCGCTTCTTGTCACTTCTTCAATCTCGATCTTTTCCAATTCTCTATCATGTAAAAAGTCCCTCTCTCCATCTTCAAATCCACTGTAAATAGTTCTTGATGACAATTTTCCTTGCGTAAAAGTCCAAAATGCCCTTCGGGATAAGTCGTGCCAAAAACAACAAAAAATTGGAAAATCAAGTGCCCAAGCCAACACTGGCCGTGTCAGGCAACACGCCTGGCCGTGCTGGCTTCTGGAAGCACTTATGTTGTGACACGCCCTTCAGGGAGGCTGACACGGGTCGTGTCAGCTGACACGGGCACCCTGTTTTCCATTTCCCAACCTCCTCTCCTGACACGGCCCGTGTTGGCCAACACGGGTGGCCGTGTCAGGGCTATTATAAGTCCATTTTTCTTCATATGTCGTGCCCGGAACGCCTGTTTTGCTTGTCTATCCCTCCGGCGCACTTGCTCATGCCTGAAACCAAAAGAACTACCACAAAAGGATATAAAATGGAGTATGATAATGCATATAGCATGTACTCTACAAATAGACATAACCATACTAAACATATAAATAACTAAACAAAACAAAACATAAGTGAACTAATGTGTTATCGATTTCTTACAAAGGTGCTGAATGAGTGTCAGAAAACAAGGAGAATTGGAGACTGATCAACCGCGAAGTAGTACACCTGTTTACCCTGCCAAACCCTAGGACGAGTGTACATGATAGGAACAATTGGCTCTATGATTTGGATGGACCACCAGATGCACCTCCCTCTCCACCAGAGACACCCAAATCTACAACCACTATGACAATGATCTCTCTGATGCTGAATCACATGCCCCAGTTTTACCTGTTGCACATCTCACCAATCATGCTGCTACCATCGAAGCTGTTCAGACAGATGTCGCCAATCTGAGAGGCAAGTTGAGCACCCTCCACATGGAATTCCACGGCTTTATGGATGTAGTGATAGAGAACCTGGATCACATTTACCAGCACTTCTACTCGTTCGCTCCTCCTACCAGTAGTTGCCGTAATGACTAATTTATGATAGAGTTACCGATTTACTGACTCTCATTTTATTTTATTTTTCATGTTGGAACTTTATTGCTATTTACTTTTACACATTCGAATTTATTTAATTACTTCATTTCCTTTTATTTCAGTAGACAAATTATTTCATCTTTTCCCGTCTACCCGATTCTTTTATTCGGCAATGTTGCGATTAAGTTCCATTCCAATGTATCATGTTTTTCTATTCCCTTATACTATATTTATTGGTAAATCAAAAATTGCATGGTCAAGGAAAAAAATAAAAGCACATGCATGGGAAACCACACTGCATGTGGCGCCTGCCACACACAGTTGTGGCGCCCATGTGAGGGTTGTGGCGCCCGCCACAGGGCCTTAGTGGCGCCCGCCACACACACCAAAAGTGGCGCAGGCCACTACACAAGCCTGCATGTGCAGGCTGTGTGCTTTAGTCCATTCAACTCACCTTTAATGAAATGTTCCTTGCATGCAGACAATGCTTAATGCCATTCAAACAATTTTCAAATCTCTTGGACCAAGGCATTGAATATGATTAATGCTATTTATCTACCAATTAATTTTCCAACCACCTTCATCTCTATATAAACCACCCACATTACCTCAACAATTCACAACTCTCATTCACATATTTCTCTCCTCTCTTGCTCTATTATCACTATATTACACAAGGGGTGTAAAATACATTATGACACGGATGAGGGAATACGAAATAGTGTTCAGAAACGGCGAGTTGGGCGAATTACAAGAGGAGATGTACACCTCTCTAAGCGCCAAAAAGATTGAATCGACAAGGTATGCTGATGAACACTGCTTATATGCCTTAGGAATTCAAAATAGTGTTAACTATATGCTATATATTTTAAACTTGAATTATTTTCTATCTCTCAAGGACCCTGTCTATGCTCAACTAATATTAGAATTCCTAAGCTCATTAATCTTTAGTCTCACACCCAACACAAACTTCTCTAGTGGAGCTGTCCAGTTTCGTTTATTTAACGTCGAATACGCCCTTACATTTTCCCAACTAGCGAACCCGCTGCATTTCCCCCATGGGGATGGTGTAGTAAGTGAGGTCCCAGATACTGAGGGTTGGCAATGCGCCTTCCAACCATTTTGGAGGGTAATAACCGGTACAGTAACCCATAGTTTTGAGGGAAACAGAGCCACTTTAATTCAAAACCCGGATATTCAATATTTCCACCAAATATTGGCGTGCACCATTTTTGACCGAGCAAATTCTAATAAGGTGAACAAAAAAGAACTCTTTTATTTGTTCGCCACATTTTTGTTACAAAAGGTGAATACCGTCCCGTTTATGCTATCTCACATGCAGGCCATTGTCAATGCGAAGCGAGGCCCAATTATTTTTGAAGGTTTAATAACCTCCATAGCCAGAGTCCTAGGACTCGAAGAAAAATTCTCCAGGCTAACCCCGCTCCCGCATCATGCCATTAACATTGACATGGCAAGGAGCATGAAACTAGTAAAAGGAAGGAGTGATGGTAAATTTAATTTAATAATTGCTAATAATGTGTTATAAGAATTTATCCTCCCAAATCCAAATCGCACAGATATGCGCAACCCGGATAATTATTGTTATACTAATAATTCGGTGCCTAACCAAGTCCCCGCACACAATCTTGAGAATGTAGCTGCTGGCGGGGACACCGATGAGGATCGCATTCCGGAGCAAACTGCTCCCGCTACTGACCTATACACCACACACACATCATTTGAAAATGTTGCAGGTACATCTTCCAGTCAGAGACCAAGGAGAAATGTGGCACCAGCCACTCTTGATGAGATCTATGCTGAACTACTGTAGCGTAGAGAATTAGATGCTCAACGAGACCTACAGCTCCAAACCATGGGAGCTCAGCAAACTGAAATGATGCAAATCCTATGCCAAATGCAGCATGATCGGCACGACTATGCCTTCAAGACCGAACAGAACATGTCTGGCTTGATAGATGAAATGGCAACACTGATAATGCATATGGAAGATCTCCAGAACTATACGCCACCTCACCAGCCAGGGAACGGTGAACGTCCACGTACACGTGGCAGAAGGCGTTAGTAGCAGAATAACCAGGTTCTACCTTTCTTTCCTATCTTATGTTATTGCATTGGGGACAATGCAAGATTTAAGTATGGGGGAGGAAGCTTTACCGCTTTCTAGTTAGATTTATATTATTGCTATTTCTTTTTGTTATTTTATAACTTTTATGGTTATTTTAATTTTTGTTAAAGTGTCAGTCGAGTTAAATATCAATATGCGTGGTTTCCGTTGTTTACTAATTCTCCTGTTTACTTGAGCCATACAAAATTTTTGCAAAAATCTAGACTTAGAGATACAGTGCATCTTTTGAAAATTCTGAACTATAAATCAAACTGAGGTTGAATTGTAGAGATTTGGAAAAGCTTTATAAGATCGGTATCGATTTAACACCTTAAATCTCCCAAGTATTAGATCGATTTGAGTACTTGTCATGCCATAGCCTTAAATTCTATCCTTTAATATTTCCTTGAGTAGTCTATCTAGTAATCAGCACCATCTTAAGCACACACTACGCAATAAGTTGATGCAAATAAGTGTATGATTTTCAGGCTTAAAAGAATAAAAGATTACAAAATGTATGAAAAACATTGTTCCCTCTAAGTTAGGTGACCCTCACCCGGTGATTTAGCCCAACGGTATAACCAGCTTCAAATGTTATTTGAGCCAAAGTGCGAAAAAGAAAGAAAGAAATAATGATGAGATCATAGTCACTAACATACTATCTTGCTATGAATGTGAAAGGATAATAGGCTTAATGTGATTGCGCCAGAATAAAAAAGGATAAAAAGAAGGTTTAGTAAGGTAGGCTTAGCTATGACAACATGATTCAGATTGGTTTGTATAGGAGGGAGACTTATGGTTGCAACATTGCGACTTTGTGTTCTAGCGATACCCTTAGTGTGGAAGTGAGTACCTGTTATAACAATTTTGAACCAAAGTAAAGTTTATAGACTAGAATGAGTATCCGAATGCAATTGTGTTTTCTACGAGTCTTGATAATGTATGCCGCAAATACTTTACAACTTTTTCATTTATGTGGAATTTGCTTAAGGACAAGCAAAGGTTTAAGTATGGACGAGTTTGATAACGCGAAAATGTATCGTATTTTTGGCCCTATATGCACTTATTTTTACTCGATTAACACTATTTATTACACAGTATTTTATGTTTATTTGCAGGTATTCGTCGATTAAAAGGTTTACCGCAAGAAAAAAGAGAAATAGCAAAAAGGAAAGAAAAAGGCAAGAAATGAGAAGAAATTGAACCATCCAATGGGATAATGGGCCACCAAAGCAAATGGGCTTGTGGCGCCCATTACCCAAAGGATGTGGCACCCGCCACATTAGGCCAAAAGGAAGGTGGCACCCGCCACCAGCCCTTGAAAAGTGGTGGGCGGTTGCTACAAGAGTGGCGCTCGCCACTCATCATGGATTTAGGGTTGTGGCAACCGCCACAACCGAGTCTCCCAAATTTTCCTACTTTTTCTCCACCCTTTTAGCCACAGTTTCCACTACTCTTGCTACAATTGAGGAATGTGAAAAGGATATAAAAAGGGGAACCATTCCGACTCGCAGACTCTTTCTTCTTCTCGTTTTTAGTTTACGCTTAATTTTTCTTCTGCTTTACTTTTCTTTTAGTTTTCTAGGCAGTTTCTTACCATTGTAAAAGTGATAGTTTCTCCACATCGGGGAATATTACGGTTTATTATTTTTACGCATTTGGGATTCAATTGTAAGGGGTATTCATTGCCAAAGTCTGCCGGAATTATTTAATTGAAGATTCAAGATTCAATTCCAGTTCTTAAATTGCCATCCAGATTTATTATTGTTTAATGTTTTATTTATTTATGTCTTACTGTATGTTTAATTCCCCAATTGCCATGTCTGTCACCAGATCTATGTCCGGCTAAACCTTAGGTATCGGTATGTAAAGACCGTCGAAATGACGGGATTCAATAAATAATTGGTGTTAGTTTTTATTAAAACTTATTTTTCCGGTTTTAGTTTCTTAATTTAATCAAACTATTTTTCATACGAGAGTACAAAACAAACTAAGGTTACGGTCAATAAAAATGAGAGTTTGAGATTTTAACCAGATAGCTGAAACTAGGCATTGATCCTAAATACAGCGAGAGTGCTTTAGGATTAATTAGACTTTATCTATATTCAAAAAGTACTTTTAAATTCAAAATGAGACCACGAGAGCCAAGCATTTTGGTTTAGGAGTATGGTCGAAGTCAATAAAACGAGAGTGTGAGGCTAAGTCCTTTCTAAAAATAATTTCTACTGAAGAATATTTTAACCAATAAGATTACACCAACTATCTATCGAATCCCCGAGGATTGATATATTACATACCGATATCCCTTATATCTTATATCTTTATCTTTATTCTATTCTATAGTTATTTCTCTTCATCCCTCCAATCTTAGAACAATCACTCTCCTTAGATTTACATAGTAACCTCAGACCACAATACGTTCAATTATTAGTCCTTGTGAGTTCGATAATCTTTAAAACCACGCGATAGGACTGTGCACTTGCAGTCACGATTCACATAGACTTACGAAAGTCGCGATTAAAGAGCACAGTGGATATCAAGAGTTGGTAGAAGGATTAGTGATTATTGTATTCAATGTAACCCTTTTCCATGTAAATTACCATTTTCAACTTTGTAAAAATCTATGGAGTCTTGTCATTGACGGACTACCATTCTATTAAATAAAGTTGAGCTTTTATCCAATTGTTTCTACTCTTATTTAATTCAGCCAAATAGTTTTAAATTTTATTATGATCATTTTGAACATTAAAATTTTAGTCAAAATCATATTTTCTTAAACATATAAAAGCATTAATTTTAAGCAATCGATTTCATTTAAAAGGAATATTAACAGTCGTTCGAAAGCAGTAAGCCCTAAGTGTGGAACATTATTGGTTCTCCCCAAGCAGTAGG
The DNA here is from genome assembly GCF_024323335.1 of Lathyrus oleraceus. Taxonomy (NCBI): domain Eukaryota; kingdom Viridiplantae; phylum Streptophyta; class Magnoliopsida; order Fabales; family Fabaceae; genus Lathyrus; species Lathyrus oleraceus. The sequence continues at coordinate 151,696,557 of NC_066580.1, forward strand.
CGCGATTTCTCTTTCATCCCCGACAACATTGTTCAACACCCGATATTTATTGATTTCTCCAGTTAGTTAATTCTCCGTTGTCCCCAACTGAGTTGGTGTCTATTCCCCAACTGAGTTTATTTATTCTCCAGCGGAGTGCGAACATTCCGTTGCAGCAGTTTGCATGATTCCAGTAGAACTTTGGTTTCCTCACCAGTCGTCATCAGATTCGCTCCCAGTCGGAGTTCCCTCCTGGTTTCTGAGCAGCTATCCATGTTTGTTCCCCTGCAGGGTTCTCTCTCATTTGATATGGTGTTGACCTAAAATTCCCTGCAGAGTTGATAACACTTTCCTCAGCAGATCTCCTCTTTTCTTCCCCAGCTACGATTGAGCCTTTGGGATGTTGATCTCTTTTTTCTCCAGCAGTTGTTTCTCTTTTTTGTGGATTGGTCGAGAATTGTATCGATGATTCAAATCTGCGACATCCTTGTATCCTTGAGATCGTTTTGTCAGCATAATCATCATATACACATATACATATTGTCATACCCCAATTTTGTCCGGGCATATTTAAATTTTCATAGAATTGATTTTATTTTTATTGTGCATCATATGCATAGCATGACATACATTCCATCATGAATAATACCTAGAATATCAGTCAGGATAAATTTATTGAGAATACAGACAAATTGGTTAAATCGTTTATCAAGAACATGCAAAATCAGCACTGACTTTTGCAGTCACATTTTGATCCGTTTGAGCCTTTTAACCGATGAAAATTTATTTCAAAATTAAAAGAAACGCTGTATTTTTTTCAATAAGTATATTTTGTGCTGATCATTTTGGTGCATCCGATTTATTTTTTTCGAGCAAATGTTTTGCCTGATTTTCATTCATTTTTAGTCGTTTTAATTTTATTCTTTCGCCAAAATGTCCAAAATAAATAAAAAGAATTTTCCATGCTCTCATTTTATTTTTACCACATCTATTTCCAAAGTCGTGAATTTTATTTGATTTAATTGGTTTAAATTGCTTTAAATCAATTAAATCATCTAGAGGAAACATTTTGACAATTAAATTATTTGTGTGATTCTTTGATTCGATCCCGATCCTTGATTCAAATTTATCATTGGTTTGTGTCAAATAATCCATGTGCATTTCGTTATCCAATCGAAACTACAAGTTAACTAATTTGGTATTATTAAAGAAATTAAGAAAAAAGAGTTTGTTTCTATCCATTCACATGTGCCACGTAGAAGGACCACTCCCAACGGAAAAAATAGATATGCTCCCTCTCTCATGAGCTGGCGAGGAAAGAAGGATAAGGAGAGGAAATAATATCTTCTTGTAACCAATAACAGATAGCCACGTGTCCGATTCTCTAAAAAAAAGAAAATAAAAAAAAGGCTATCCACTTATTTTGAGGGGTTGGACGAAATCCACAAAATCTCTACTCCCTCCAACGAAAACCCACTCTCTTCCTCCTTCTCCACACCTACCGCCATCCACTCACGTTTTCTCCCTCACACTACCCACTCTTCCCTCTCTCACAATCACTGAACAGAATCCGCTCGCTCCAACCTTCCACGCCTTCATCTTTCTTCCGCTACCACAAACCCACACGCAACCACCGCACGCCTTTCTCCCTTCATCGACCATCAACAAACCCTCCGCCCCACCACTCATCTTCAAACCCTCAGCCGTTAACCTCATCAAACACCAAATCTACCACCGATCCACCCTAACCTTCGCGACGCCTTCACCGGCGAAACCCTCTCCAACCATCTTCCTCCGTAAATCCAGATCCCTCGTACCACTCACCACCGTCAACCAACATTAAACCCCAAAACGCTCCCTCGGCTACACCGTATCATAACCTCCGCCGATTTAACACCGAAAACTACCCGTCTCTGGCTGGAACTGGTATTCGACACAAATCCGACAAGGTCTTCAGCAGCCATCCTTCGTATGACCGTCGGCGGGGAAGTGACTTGAATTCACTGCCATGGGTAAACAACACGAAGCCCGTTTAAGTTGATTCAACCAGGTTTTAGCAGAAGCAGATTCAGATTGGATAACGAAGAAAATTGTGAACTTCGGGAAACAACTCACATCATCCCTCGACGGGTACTCCGAGCTTAGCTAGCGGTAAATTTTCCTTTTGTCATTTGGATCTCCTCTGTCGCTTTTTGCTTGGGCTTTATCTTGAATCCATTTTCTCCAAAATCGCGTCACCGTTGCAGTTTGGACGTCCATCTATTTTTGCGTAAAAATGATGTGTTAATCGCAGGTTGTAGCTGTTAGCATTTATGGTTCAGATTGTTCTTTGAAATTTTGTTTAAACATAGAAAGGTTATTTGTGTGTTTATGTTCTGCTGGATATAGTGAAGAAATATGGGTTTCTGTGGTATTTGTGATGTTAGGCATGTTTTAAGGGCAAAACTCAAAGTTTTATCTCACCTGCATTAATATTAAGTTGTATATGGCCGTGCTGAAAAGTCCTGAACCGAAAAGTTATGGGACATGATGTAGTGGGCATACATGCCAATTGAATGAGGGACGTATCCTGCTTTTGTTATGATAATGTGTTTATGTTAATATTTGGATAAATAGAGCATTGCGCAGGGATTTAGATTTGATTATTTCATAGTGTGCCGATTACCAGGGATGTATTAATGAGCTTTATCGAATTGTGAATTGTGGACCGACGATTTGATGTCGCTACACCACCCATATGCCAATATATCAATAGTTTTTTTTTCACCGCGTTTAGAACTCACATACGACATTCTAATTTCATGGTCGTCATGTACAAACCGGTTTGAGCACACCGATTCAATTTTTTGTAAAATCAACATTGTCACTTATTTTCATTTGTTTTCTTAAAAGAATTAATTAATTGGACTTTTGTTTGATTAATTCATTTCAATTAATTAATCTTAATTAACTTAATTATTTGAGATAATTAAATAATTTTGATAATTAATCTTAATTAAGTCAATTAATCAACTTAACCAAATTCTGATGAGTTAATAATTAAAGGATTTTCTTTTCCACCATGTTTTTCATAACAAACAAATTCAATTTCAATTTATCATCAATCCAAACCAATTTCAAAAACACATCATACAATTCTCGATTCAAATATCGAGCCCATTTTCAAAAACACCTTTGTAAGCCGATTGCTTTGGCATCGCCATCAACCTCACATAGCTTACTCTTGGGCTTTCTTACAATGAGACCTATTTGGTTATTGATTAATCGAGTAGATGAATAATACACTAAATAAAATTTATTTCATTCATAAACACGTATTCAAACCTTTTTTCCAAACCATTTAACTTCAAAAGAATTTTCTCTTTCAAACATAAATTTTGGGATGAAAAAGATATAGGGAGCGTACGCTTCACTATTTCCCAAGCACTTGAATAATTGGCGTACACCATATTACTCGATTCCTTGTCACCCGATTAAACCTTAATCATAATATTTCAAATCATTTTCTAAATCAACTACAAATCCTAAACCCTTTTAATTCTAAATTCCTGATAATTAAGGATAGGAGGCGTTCGCATCACTATCTTACGATTATTCGAATAATTGGCGTACGCCACATTGCTCGAGTCTTCGTCATCAAATTTAAACCACAATCGAATAAACTCAAATCACCTATTATATCAAACACAGTTTCAAGATCAACTTTATAACTTAAACTTCAATAGAGAATGGGAGGCGTACGCCTCACCATTCCTTGATTATTTGAATAATTGGCGTACGCCACATTGCTCAAATCATCTTTCAATCAAAACCTACCAATTCAAAATTCAAACTATCTTCACAAATCAAATACAAACGTCTAAAGACATATCTTTTACAATTTAAACCTCGGATGATAAAAGATGGGAGGCGTTCGCCTCGCCATCTCTCGATTATTTGAATAAATTGGCATACGCCATATTGCACAAATTATCGACTTCCGACTAAAACACACTAAATAAACTTGGATAAGGGAATAGGTGGCGCTCGCCTCATTATTCTTTGATTAAGCAAGTAGGTGGCGTACGCCTCACTACCGTGCATATTCAACATCCACAAACAAACTTTAAAAATAATTCGAACGAAAAGGGAGTAGAAGGCGCTCGCCTTATTATTCCTCGAAAGAATTGGACGATTGGTGTACACCACATTGCTCAATCTTTCATCGTTCTTCAAAAAACATCTCCAACAAATCAAATCTAATTTCTCGCCCCCGTGCGATCAAAACCAAACCAAAACATCCAAACACATCAATTCAACTTGTCACCCCCGCGTGACCAAAACCCTTCCATTCAAAAACAACATTGTCAATCCTTTCTAATGCGCACAACAAACCAGCGCTAGAGCCTCCACCGAGAGTAGACAAGCCAGCGTTTAGCCGTTAGAACGCCGATCTACACAGTCGTTCATCAAAACAAAACACACCAAATATTCGTAGTAGCCCAAACTACGAATGCTCTGATTTCCTTATTGCACCATAAGGATACGTAGGCAGGAGATTGATGTATCTTCGCGAGCACACTAATAAAAAACCTCACATTTCCCCCTTCTGAGGTCTTCATCCATATCTATCATCAATTCTAATTACTCGAAGCAAGCGAATAACATTCAGTTAACAGTCAAATAGCAAAATCAGACTAAAAGGTTCCCGTTGAGTACAACGGACGTGAGGGGTGCTAATACCTTCCCCTTGCGTAATCGACTCCCGAACCCGAATATGGTTGCGACGACCATTATTCCATTTTTTAAAAGGTTTTCTCGATATTTTCCTATTCTTTCATTGGAATAAATAAAGTTCGGTGGCGACTCTGTTTCGAACAACATTTTTTCCGCGTTCCATCGCGAGGGATCACATTATCATTTTCGAGGTGCGACACATATACATATACATATACATATACATATACATATACATATACATATACATATACATATACATATACATATACATATACATATACATATACATATACATATACATATACACTCATATAATTTCATTATTGCATCATTGCACCTGTTGACTCATTCTTGTGATTCATATTCTCTGTTATGGTGGTACTTGATCAATCTCCAATTCTACTTGTTTTCTGACACTCATTCGACACCTTTGTAAGAAGTTGGTAACACATTAGTCCACTTATTTTATCGTTTTGTTTAGTAATTTAGATGTTTGGTATTGTTGTTTCCATTTGTTGATTACATGTTATATGCATCATCATACTCCATTTTATGTCCTTTGTGGTAGTTCTTTTGGTTTCAGGTGTAAACAAGTGTACCAGAGGGATAGACAAGCAAATCGGACATTCCGGGCCCGTCGGAAGAAGAAAATTGGACCTACAGTAGCCCTGACACGACCACCCATGTTGCCTAACACGGGCTGTGTCAGGAGAAGGGTCATGGAAGAGGAAAACAGGGAGCTGACACGGGTGCTCTTGTCAATTGACACAACCAGTGTCAGCCTCCCTTAAGGGGCATGTCAGGCATTGTGCTCCAGAAGCCCAACACGGCCTAGCGTGTTGCCTGACACGGCCAGTGTTGGCTTAGACACTTGATTTTCCAGTTTTGTGTTGTTTTTGGCACAACTTATCCCGGAGGGAATTTTGGACTTTTACTAGAGAAAAATTGTCATCAGGTTTGGTGATTCTGTCCTCTTTTCAATTATAGAGTGTCAGCCCCATAAGCAGAAAGACTTTAACGTTTCTCCTTTCCCCACTGAGTTATTTCCTCGTGGATGATTATTATTTCAGCTTCCTCCCCAGTTGATTATCTGGAATGAACCACTCCCCTTGAGTTATATCCTTATCGGGTTGAGTCTTGATTGACCGTTTCTTTCTAGATCTTACCTAGATAGATGTTTTTGGTCCCCTGAGAGTTTACTACCCAATAACTGGTAATATTCTTCTTAGTTTGCAGTTTGTTACTTCTTGCCCAACACCCAGCAAAAGTAACCTTTCTCTCCCCAGCAGATTCGTTTTCACGTTTCCCCAGGAAGTATATCCTTGATATGTTCATCCTAACCGGTGACAGATATTTTCTTCCCCTGCTTTGAGTTTATCCTTGATATGTTCATCCTAACCGATGATGGATATACTCATCTTTGGTATTCTACCCAGTAAAAAGGTAGTTGTAATCTCTATTTTGTTTCCTAGAGAGTTAATCCTTGATATCTTCATCCTAACCGATGACGGGTTTCCTTCTCTTTGCGGTCTTCTGCCTAGTAACCGGTAGTTGTAAATCCTTCTTTTCTTTCCCCTTTGCAGAGTTTATCCTTGATATATTTACTTTAATCGGTGACGGATATCCTCTTTTTGGTATTCTATCCAGTAACTGATAGATGTAATCCCTATTCTTCCCCTCAGAGTCTATCCTTGATATGTTCATCCTAGCTGGTGACATATATTCTATTTGATGGTATTATATCCAGTATTTGAGAGATGTAATTCCTACTTTTGTTGTTCAGGTGGTTTATCCTTGATATGTTCATCTTAACCGATGACGACTATCCTCCTTAACATTCCTAGGCAAGTCTATCCTTGATATGTTCATCTTAATCAATGACAAATTTTCTTTCCTTTGAGTCTATCCTTGATATGTTCACTTTAATCGGTGACGGATATTCTCTCCCTTTGGTCTTCTGCCTAGTAACCGGTAGTCGTAAATCCTATTTTCAGCTTTTCCCTAACAAGTCTATTCTTACCCAGTAACCGGTAATGAATTCACCTACTGGCGACCCTCAGTGAGTCATCCTTGATATGTTTACCCTAACCGGTAACAGATGTTCTTTCTGTCAGAGTTTATTATCTCCTTACCCAGTAGTAGGTAGTAGATAATAGATTTATGCTCCTCTTGTGTTGAAGTTTATTTCTTCCCCAGTTGAGTTGAGTGCGTATTTCCTTAGTGAAATCTATTTCCCTGCATGGTTCGAGTATTTCAGTTTTGTTCTGATCTACCTGTTTCCCCTGCAGACGTTCTTTATTTCCCCGGCTGAGTCTTTCCATTTTCATGGAATTCCTTGAGTCCCCCAACAGTTTTTTAAGTCGTAGCCTGGCATACGCATAACCCTTTATCCCCCGGAGTCTCTGTCACCCCAGTGAGTTTTCCTTATGGAATGCATTACCCTCCTGCAGACTTTTGGTCTCTCTGATTTCTTTTCCTTTTGTGGCAATATTTCCCCACAAAGAGTTTATTTTAGCATTCATATCATATACATCATGAGGTCTCTTAGGGACCAAAGTTTGTTTCTATGTGTTGTTATTTAAGCCCATTCTACTTAGTCGATGCAAAGATTTTAACCTTCACTTCCTCAGTTAGAATGTCCTTAAATAGGGGCAGCTGTAAGACCCCAATTTTGACCATAAGATCCCTCATGCTATTCACATCATATGCATTAGCATTGGGATCACACCTTGGCATCCTCATCACCCTTCATTCATTGGGTTTGTTATGGGAGAGACCACCAAGCACCGTGTGATTATATCATACTTGTTATTTTATCATTTACTAACCAAAATACCAAAAATATGTCTTTGCATTTGTCTAACTCTTTTGTAGGTAGGGCACTTGATCACCTTTGATCTATCAAGTTCACATCTAGGGTTTAAGACCTTCATTGCTAAGAGCTCAACCAAGTAATGATCCACAATGGCTCTAGGCATCATATATGAGTCCCCATGATCTTTACATGTTATTTTGATCAAGCATTCTTCAAGAGTTTGGAATTGGTTTGCCTTGGAAACCCTAGTTGATCTAGGTATCTTGAGTAACTTCTTCACCAAGCTTCTTCATAAATTGATCAAATATTTCAAGGGATACTTCAAATTTCATCATCTTATGCATATATGATCTCCCATGAGTCCAAAAAGTCAAGAGGATTGCAAGTTAGCAAGGTGATTGATGGTGGTTGACCAGAGGAATTCATCTAGTCAAAATTGGGTTTCCCTAGACCTTATCTCCTACAATTTTCATCATATGAAAATTATTACAAGAGCAACGTTACTCTAAATAACATTCCAAACAACTTTCATGTGTAGGTATAGAGCTAGTTTTTCTTGGAAAGTCATTTTTTATGTTGAAAGACTATAGGTCATTTTGTCTAAACCCTAATTTGAAAGTCAACTTCCCAAGGCCATAACTTACTCAATTTTTATGAGATGAAATATTTCCAAGTTGCACAATCAAATTAAAGGTGTCTACTTCAACTTTTATGTTTGGAAGAAGAGTTAATTCAACTTTTATGAGCATGTGATATAAGGATACATTATAGGTCATTTTGGACCAACACCATTGAACAAGTGATTTTCCTCAACTTCAAAAATGCATAACTCATTCATCCCAAATCCAAATGAGGTCAAATTTGTGACCATTTTGAAGGTTTTAGAAATAGATACAGATTTTATAAAGACATATTTATAATTTGAAGCTCACACAAAAAGTTAACCAAGGTGGAATAATTGAACATATGGCTTGACACTTAGAAAATGTTTTAACATGTTGAAATTTCCAAACTTCCACCTCAAAATTCATCATGATACAAGCTCCAAATGGAAAAGTGTTCAACATAAGAGTTGTTCCTCTTGATCTAACCTTTCCAAAGAGTCCAAATTCATTCATTTTGGACAATGTTTGAGGGGTCTGCGCATGGTCTGAACATGGTTGTATCAATTAGCAAGGATCAATCTTCAAGCATCAATACACTTTTGCCTTGCATTACAATCCATATTCAGACTCAATTACACTTGCATATGGACTGAATTGAGTAGCTTCATGGGCCTGTACACGCCCATGCAAGCATGCACTTCACTTTGCCAAATTTGGAAATATTTTGAAAGGTGTAAATAACACTTGCTTAAGCTATAAATAAGAGGCCCCTTGCATCATAAATTGGACCCTTGCGCGCCAGCTTTGCCTCCCACATTTGAAAGGAAAACCTGAGAAATTTCATTTGAAATTTGAGTTTGAATCTCACTGTTTGGAGATTCAAAAACTCCAGGATCCAAAGCCTTGTACCAATCCTAAGCTACTTCTACAAGCTTCTTGAGCAAGATCAAATATGAATTGAAGCAAGAGAGATCAAGTTCTGCATAACATTGAAGGTATTTTTCCAGATTTTTCTTCTCTTCGATTCTCTCTTAATTCTCATCAATTCTCTTGGATCCATGGTTGTCTGAAGTCCTACCAATGTAGGCAAGAAGTTGAGTTGCTTTGAGGTCAAATCGAAGCAACTCAATTCATACACCTCAAAATTCAACTCCATGTATCTCTCAATATACTTGAAGTTAGTTTGAATTGAGGTCAGATTCATGATCAGTGCCATTTTCTCTTTAAGATCATGTCCTTCTTTTTCATTTTTGTGATGGTAATGAGAGAACCAGTCCGACCAAGGTCATCGGAGAAGATGACCGGTGGTTTGCTCCGGCGATGTGTTGGACGTGTTTTGAGCCACATGATCAAGCCTTGGCATTTTAATCTTGAGCGTTACTTTTGAATACCATTGGTGTAGCACGCTGGCTCGTGTGTTTGGTGGAACGCGTATTTCAGACCACTTGATCTGCCACCTCAATTAATGAGGGAGATCAAGTGGTCCACATTTTTTCTGATTAATTGATTTTCATTTTATTTATTTTCATTTTATTAATTCATATTAAATTTAATATTGATCCAAAAAAATATGAGAGTTTCACCAAAATAATTTAAATAAAATCATCTTTCATTTTCTAAATTAAAATTATTTTTTGGATCATTATTAATATTTTTCATGATTTTTAATTGATTTTGTGAATATTTGTAATTGTTTAAAAATACTCTTAAGTTTTCAAAAATTCTGAAATTTTTTCTCCAAGGTTCTTTGACCTTGTTTGACCTATGATGAATCTCATGGCCATTTCTTTGGTGTTTTGATGAGGTTTTAGGAAATTGACCAACCATAATTTAATTTAATGCAGATTTTTATTATTTTTAATTGTTTAAATGCCAAATTAATTGTGTAGAGCCATTTTAATTGACTTTGTGAGTTTAACTTGTGTTATTGAGCCTTGGTCAAGGTTGATTTGACTTTGCAAGGTTAAGATCATTGGATTTAGGGGATTGATGGAATGTACATTCCATCTCCCAAAATGAATGAATGATCTTAATTTGGTAAAAGTCCTCCTTTAACCAATTTGTGTTGAACCCATTCTCCCTTCCTCTTCATCTCATTCCCTTTCTTTATTCATTCATATCATGGACTTATGATATCTCTATATCTTAAGGCTAGTTGATTGCAAAATCAACATAAGTATGGATGAGATTAGGTCCATAATTTTGCATATTCTTTTTGTGTGTTGTATATTTCATGAGCATAGTCCATTATATTATGTCTCTAACATGTATTAACACCAAAATTCTATTGCCTGACCTCAAATAGTTGTGACTTCTACATAAGTCCAATTACGATTGCTTAACATATCGCTAAATTTTGACACAAAAGACATAGCATTCTAGTTAGTGAGATTATAAGTCTCCCCTCTTTCATGGTATTGTGTGGAAACTTGGCCTTTTTTCTTCCTTTGGAAGATGTCTTGGTTCAAGGATCCATGCTTGTGATAAGTGGGTTGAGTGTTCTCCAAAGAATGACCTAATGAAAAGCAAAGAAAAAGCAATACTAACTTCTAATTCACTAACAACTAACATTTAATTTCAAGTCATTTACTTTTAATGCACTTTAATTTTTAAGCCTTATTCATTTGCCATTATTCATACCATTTAAGTTATTTACTTTTATGTCATTTTCACTTTATCCATTTGGACCATATTTTGTGATATTTTGTGTTTGTATATACTTGTTTGATTGTGTGGTCTTTTGACCTTAATGTACATAATAAGAACAAAAACTCTTAAAAATATGATGTGTGGACTGTTGGTTTGATCTGAGACTATTCGACTTAGAATTTAGGCAACACTCCCCATGCAAATGACTTGGCCAATGCCAACTTTCATGAAACCAAGTGCTTGTGAAGTGAATATTCATCTGATACAACTTTGAAGATCCATTTGAGTTCATCTGCAACATGATCATTGTGAAGCTGTTATTTTGAACTTATGATTTATACCATCTTTGAAGTCATCTGACATATGGGAAAATTTTGAAGAAGATCATGAAGTTGCTAAGCTTGGATGTGGCTATCTTTATTTGATGCCTCGCTCTTCAACTTGTTATTTTGTGTATTGTTTGTTTCCTGATTCTAAAGTCCAAGGGAAAGTTTGGTTTCTATATGACATTCTTGTCTATTAGATTGCAACCCATTGGTCAGATCTTTTCAACTCTCAACTTTTAAATTTGTGCTTAGGATTAGTCTCTTCATCTCCTCCCCACTTCTTTAATTTCAAAATATCTCCCTCTTTTTTAAAAACTTCTTTGCCTGTGTTTTCTAAACTTTGACCATATTGCAAACTAGAAACTTTGGCCTTATGCCATTGCATTTTCAAAACTTTTCCTTAATCAAATTTGCAAATCAATCTAACTATACTTGACTTAAAATTTCAAAAGCCAGAAAGAACTAACACTCATTCAAACCATTTTTAGGCCCTTGTGCCTTTTAAACTTAAAATTTTGTTAAAAGCAATGCACTCACTTTGAAATTGATACCACGGACTACGAGATTTTGATCCCTCATTTTTATGTTGGTACGTAGGCACAAGTCCGAAGGTCTTGTCAAACAAAAAAAATATAATTAATGAATTCTTTTCTCATCCCCATACTCTATTTATTGCAAACACCTTTTATACCAAAATACATGTACACACAAAAAAGGGCTCCCTAAGAGTACTTAGGACACTTTGGGTGCTAACACCTTCCCTTTGTGTAACCAACCCCCTTACCTGTAATCTCTGACATTTTATTAGTTTTGATTTGAAAACTTCTTATCTTTGGGTTTTGTTCGTACTTTTCCCTTTTTCTTTGGAAACAACAAAAGCACGGTGGTGACTCTGGTTTTATTGACGTTAAGTTTATCCATAGCTTAATGGTCATGAATTTACCGTTACACTTGGGCAAAGGTTTTTTTCTTCAATCTGATGCAATTCACTTTATTATATAGGCAAAGGAATTGATTTCTACACCATTCAAAGTTTGAACCAAAAATAGTAATTCCATATGCATGGGTGCATGGGCATCTGTTCAGGCCCAAATGATCATTGCATTCCACTCAAATTCGTTCCAAAATTCTACTGATGTCATAACATGAAGCCATGCAAGGTTGTGTAACAAATGAGTTCAAAAGTTACTAAATCAAGCTATGAAAAGAACCTATGCGCAAGTCCCTCAATTCTTGTCCAAATGGAGTGATCTTGGGTTCTTTGGAAATCTACCATTATGAGGAACAACTTTGATGTCGAGAATTTCTCCATTTGAAGCTTAGAACATGGTGAATTTTGACCTTGAAGTTGGAAGAATCAAACATACTTAAAAAATTTCTAAGTTAAAAGTCAAATGAACCCTTTTTCCACCTTGAATAACTTTTGCTACGAGCTTCAAATGACTTTGGTTCCTACTACAAATTTGTATCTCTTTCAAGTATCTTCAATTTTATCACAAATTTAACACCATTTGGAGCTTGCATTATGGAGATATGGATTTTAAAAGTTGAGGAAATTGCTTGTTCAATGATGAGGACCAAAATGGACCTATAATGTTTCCTCATGGCACATGACTTTGCAAGTGGAATTTGATCTTTCTCAAAGAATAAAAGTTGAAGAAGACATCTTGAAATTAATCATGAAACTTAGATCATATTCATATCAAAAAAATTGAGGAAGGTGTGGTTTTTGGGAGTTGATCTTCTATCTAGGGCACAGACAAAATGACCTATAATATTTCACCATAAAAAATGACTTTCCAAGCCAAATTAGCTCTTGATGACAACATGAAAGATGTTTGGAATGTCATAAAAAGTAAATTTTCTCTTATAATCATTTTCATATGACAAACATTGTAGGAGATAGGGTCTAGGGAACCCTAGATTTGACCAATTGACTTTTCTAGTCAACCTCCTTGAACCAACTTTCACACTTGAAGTTCCTTTGCTCTTAGGGGCTCATGGAGGATCATATATGCTTATGATGATGTAAAATGAAGTATACCACTACATATTTTACCAAATGTTGAAGAAACTTGCTGAGGAAGAGATACAAGATACCTAGATGAATTAGGGCTTCCTTGACAAACAAGCTCCAAACTCTTGATGAATTCTTGATAAAAATGACAAATAAACACTACGCCAAATAAGGGAAAAGAGGGCGCTTTTTTTGGCCTATAACAGCGCTTTAAAGCGCCCTCTAATCTGGCGCTGGCATAGGTAAAGACAGTGTTTTTTTTCCTGGTGAAAGCACTCTCTAAAGTGGCTCTTTAAGCCCTTTAAGGGCCACTTTAGAGGGCGCTTTTTAAAGAAAGCGCCCTCTAAAGTGGAAACTTTTAAGGGTTTAGAGGGCGCTTTTACTGGAAAGCGCCCTCTAAAGTGGAAACTTTTAAGGGTTTATAGGGCGCTTTTACTGGAAAGCGCCCTCTAAAGTGGAAATTTAAAGGGTTTAGAGGGCGCTTATTTTGGAAAGCGCCCTCTAAAGTGGGTGGTTATTTAATTTTTTTTTTAAAAAGAGCTATATTTATTTATTTATTTTAGGCAACTTGTATATTGAAGCAGTACACCTAAAACTGTATAATTTGAAGTCCTTTTTCACGCATTGCATTCAACAAGCCTTATATACAACAATCCATACATATACAACAATCCACTGATATATAATCATTTAACTTCTAAAGATTCTAAATATACAACCAATTCATAACTTAAAAAGAAATAAAATTAAAGATTCTTCTTCAACAACTTAAAAGTTATGAGAGAATCACATGCCATAAGCCTTAAGTAGTAAAGAATGAATGAGAGTGGAGAATTCTATTAACTCATTCTGAATATCTTTGGGTAGGGGACGAATGACCCAATTGCTCATCGTATTCACCTTTACTCATAAACTTTAGTATGGTTCATATCTAATGAATGACAAGTCTTATTCATCTTCTATTATCATATAATCTCTCTTGCCTCAGTCTCTTTGTTGTCTCATACAGGAAACCTCCTGTCTCCTCAGCCATGGTTAGCCTCCCTGTCTCTTTCAGCAGAGATTTTTGTCATGTACAACATGTATAGCTTGTAGTTAGCATAAACATGGTTATAAGTCAAAAGCCAAAATAAAAGAGAAAATGCAGACTATCACAACATCAACACAACAGGATTTGTACATGGAAATGTTAAAACAAACTCTCACACTTCAAAAGTAACCAACTTCATATCCAATTATGTCATTGAACAACAACTACTACAAATCCTAATCCAAAGCGTGGGAAATCAGTATAAATTCGAGTTTTTTTCTTAAACAGAGGGAGAGAAAAAAAATTCAAAAAAACATTTTTGAGATAAGAGTTACAAAGTCACTAGAGATTAGTTTTTTTTTACAAAAACCTAAAACCTTCAACCAAACTAGCAACCATCAAGAATAAAAATCCCAGCAATTACCAAACAACACCAAGAGAAAAAAATCAGTAAATCGAAAAAACTCAGTAAGAAACCATAGCAGTCGAAAAATCCTCATTCACAAACAACAATCTTTCACCTTAGAGGAAACAGAATCGTCCAAAAGAAGTCGAAGCAGACGAAATCAAAGAGAGAGATCCGTAAGCGTTTACCTTTGAGGTTGGTCAGAGAACCTCGTCGGAGTCTCAAAACTCCGGAGAAGTCATTTTTCCCCTGCCTTCGTGCTTTCCTTTCTTTTCCTTGCTGCATATTACTCATTCCATTTTGAATTGAGGTCTGCTTAGCATTTAGGCCACTATTTGGTAGTTTGTTAGGTTAGTGTATTGAGAATACTCAATAAATGTATGAACCAAGAAAAATGAAACCAAAAATGAACAATAGCGAATGTCAGAAGAGAAACCAAGTAATATGAAGATTAGAAAAATACCTATGGTGTCAAAATCGAACAGCTAACAACGAATTAATAGAAGGAGGAAACGTCGTAGATCTAACAGAGGTGGAAGGAGAACGCCTTAGAAGTAGCGAAAATCGTAGCAGTGAGAACCCTAACGTGAAAAAGAACGAAAATAACAGAGAGTGAAATAACAAAACGCGCAGTATGTTATAATTTTAATGTTTACTAAAGGGGATCTTAGAGGGCGCTTGTGGAAAAAAAAGCGCTCTCTAAAGGGGGCCTAAGAGGGCGCTTATGAAAGCGCTCTCTAAGGCTTTCCAAAAGCGCTTTATAAACTGGAAATGCACATGGACTTATAGAGCGCTTTTTTAAAAGCGCCCTCTAAGGGTAACCTTAGAGGGCGCTTTCTAAAAAGCGCCCTGTATTGTTGTCCCTCTATCTCCTCCTTATTTTTTCGCTTCACCTTAGAGGGCGCTTTATTACAAAAGCGCCCTCTAAAGTGCGCTGTCTATTCCAGTTGTTCGCTCCTTATTTTTTCGCTTCACTTTAGAGTGCGCTTTTGTAATAAAGCGCCCTCTAAGGTGCGCTGTCTATTCCAATTTTTGGCGTAGTGAAAGAACATGGAGATCCATATATGATGCTTAGAACCAATGTGGATCATTGATTGCTTGATCCCTTGCATTGAGGGTCTTAAACCCTAGTTATGAGCTTTATGAGGCACATGTGGACACACACACTACCTACAAAAGAAACAAAGTTACACTAGACATATTTTTAGTATTTTGGTTAGTAAACAAAGAAAATAAAATATGATACAATTAAATATGCTTGATGATCTCTCTCAATGCAAACCCAATGAATGATAGGTGATGAGGATACCAAAGTGTGATCCCAATGCCAATGCAAAGCTATAAGATGGCATGAGGGATCTTAGGGGTCAAAATTGGGGGCTTAGACTATGATGCTTGGTTTCCAACCGGGTATGAGCCATAATAAGTTGGTTGTTGTTGTGATTTATAATGCTAACACTTAAATTGAGAATATTCTAGAAGAGTGAAGTAGCGATGAGTTGTCATGTTAATGGATAATGACGGAAAAAAGCTCTCAAACACTACCAAAAGATCATGATGTCTTCCATATGCATTGTAATATCCTAGAAATTGTACTATAAAAGAGAATATGCTTTATACTTGGGCCATGGTTTATGAATAATTTGTAAAGATCCAAAGAGAAAAAATTATAGCTTTGTACAGTTGAGAAACCCTACTATAAATGTAACCTACATTAAAATTGAAATAAAGGTTCAAAAATTGGAAATTCTTCAAATAAGAAGCATAGCAACATAGAGTTCCAATATCCATTCCATGCCCCACACCAGTTCTGAAGGAAGATAACATTAAGAGGCATGACACCAAATGTCATTTGTTGTTAATAGATTTCAAACGGCTGAAGTGTTTTTCATAGGTTTATTATTTATATTCCCACTTTTAGGAATGTATAACTTATGACCTCTATTTGTTGTATTTATGTTGCTCACTAGGAGCTAAACCTTATTTGTTGGATAAAATGAAGTTTCATGAAATAATAAGCTTTTGAATGTTAATGAATATGTTTTTGTGATATGTTTAACCCTTGTGATTTCTTGCCATATGTTTATTTTTGAGTTTGATCAACTTAGAAGTAAATACTAGTTTGTTATGTTGTGTTAGCGTTTAAAAAATGGATTTTATGAACTAATATGATAAAATAGCGAGTATAAATACATTCCTTATTTAATTATTTTATGTATAAAAGATTAGGGTTATAGGGGTAAACAAAAAAAGTTTCTTGAATTCATAGTCTTAGACATAATCTCCACAAATATTAAATGAATTCATGAAATAGATCATTGTTCTCTATAATCTCCCACTTCATTTAAATACTTCGTTATATCTCACATTTCTATCATTTTGACCGCGTGACAAACACTATTATTTTGTTATTACTAGGTCATGTGTATTTTACAAAGTCTTGTATGGAGTTTCAAAGGGTTTGTGTATATTTGCACATCTTTTACTCACGACATTAATTGTGACACTGATGGAAAAGGAGATTTAACCTCTCTATTTATAAACATATAATCTTAGGTACCACCTATTATGGACTATAGTGTATTCTACACAAATGATTAACAACATCAGCCCATTTATATAAAACCAAAACACACAATTGATTGTAAACATTCAAACACGTTATTCATCTTTGGTGATTTTCCCTTTAATATCATGAAAGGTTATACAATAATTAAAATTTAATAAAATAAGAATGAATTCTTATCATTGGTAAGTTTTTATGTTACCTCTTTAATAAGTTTGCTAAAGGGACAAACAATATATTAATGTATTTAAAAATATATTTAATAATTATTTTAAATTTTACGAAGGGCATTTACAATTCCTTAAGCACTAAAAAAAATATTTACTTTAAGTATGGAGAAACTCCACTCTATAAATTGTATAAATTACAGTGATAAAATAATTTGTTACATACAAACAAAGAAATATGGCTAAGAATGGAGTATTTGTTTACGTTATGATTATTTTTCTTGCCCTTTTTCTTTTTACAAAAAGTGCCCATGGTAAAGTTTTTTAATTTTATTTTCTTTTATTATTTTCTTCACACGCAATATTTTATCCTATTTTAATATTTTTTATTCTTTCTATGTTTTGTAATATCAGGTTATTTCTGTGAAATAGATTCTGATTGTCCACCAAATTTATGTCCACTACTTTATTGGGCAGTTTGTTTTTATGGTGAATGTTTATGCATTGGAGCTCCATTGTAATAGATAATTTGCTATAAGAATTTTATATTTAGTTTTGCACCCAAGAGTGTAAACAACTATTATGATAGAATATTCTACAAATTGTTATTTATTTAATGTATTCGCACCATGTAATTTGTTTTATTTTCTTTTTCTAATTTCAAGAATCTTGTAGTTATGACTTCACCTTCTAAAATGATGGTAATAAAATGAAATAAAGCACCTAATATTATTATTTATATTTTCTTCTCTCGAGATATTGACCCGGCTATCAATTTAAGCATGATGATTTCAATCAAATCATCCAAATGATTTCAAATGTGCTTTAATAAATCATCCATGTGTTTAAGGTTAGATACAAAATATAGTAGTAAATTTTTTTAATAAAATTGATGTCAGAGGTAAGGTCTGATGTAAAATTTTAAATGATGATTTTTTTAGTCAAGAAAGAAGTAAACAATCTATTCATAATGTGTAGATCATAACAATCATCATGAGCCCAAAAAATCTTTGGTATGTGTTCTTGAAATAAAAAGGCTTTAGTTATGTCAAATATGTGTTGGTTTTTTCTTTCAACAGTTCCATTTTGATATGGAGTAGCAACATATGAAACTTGATGAATGATGCCACTTGTGTTATAAAATATTTGAGAATGAATTCATTATCATTATCAAAACTAATGCATTTAATTTTTGTGTAGAATTGAGTATTCACCGTTGAAACAAAAGACTTAATTTGAGTATAAGTTTAAGATAGTTAAAATGTAGTTGAATTAATTAGTTGTTCCTAAATAACATTCTATATTGTTAAGCTACATTTTTATGTTATCACAATTAATATGTATTACACGACTAGTGACACGAGCCCCTATATCTCGTCTTGTTTTATGTACGGTTGAAGAGATGCTTAGTAGAAGTATTTTAAGGCTTATAAAGTTGGTAAAAATATATTACATATATAGTTCTAGGAAGTACAATACATGCATTGTTTGATGATAATATGTGATTTGTTTGTAATGGTGGAAAAAAATAGTGTTTTTTCATTCACAATACTTTGCATATATGTCCTACGTATCTCTCTTCTTAAGTAGATTGATATTGAATTAGAAATTTTATTTGAAATGGAAATGTGGATATCAAGAAGATGGTGACCCTCTCAAGGAGTAAAAAAAACTTCTTTTTGGTGGTGGTTTTATTCTCATGTATTATTTGAAATGGAAATATCATATATACCGTATTTTGTATCAGGATTACTTATATCATATACATAACTTGATCGATCTCAATTGCGTAACATATGGACGATCGATGTATCGCTGCTTCAGCATACTAACATCGGATTCCGAAGCATAGTCAACATCAATCATCCAAATCGTACACACATGATGCCAAATTTAATTACTCGTTTATTCTTTGATTCATTCTGTCTTTTAATCGTATTAATACAAAAAATACAGAAAATAAATAACTATCAGATGCATGGCTTCGTAAGTGGCTCTGATACCACTGAAGGAGAAGAGCGATCCAAAACGCAACGAAAATTAAAAAATTTCTCTTTTAGTGATCCTTACGAATGGGCATGATCAGTGATAGAATCGTTACCTCTTGTGGAGATTGAAACCTTTGATGCAGATCTACGGAGCGATCACGAACGTTGAATGGTGACAACGCCTCTACTCAGCCCACACGAACGGATTCCTTCAATCTCAGTGCTAGCTGTCACGAATGAAGGCTTTGAGTGAGTGAGAGAGAGAGAGAGAGAGAGAGAGAGAGAGAGAGAAAGAGAGAAAGAGAGAAACGAAATTGTTACTGCACAAAGGCTTCTGCATAAGGGTTCTATTTATAGAACCACTTAAGTGGGTTGCAAGTTAAAAAACTCACTTAAGTGTATGTGGCCCATATCTTATGATATGCCAAAATCACTTAAGCGTGTGGTACCTTACCATATTTCGTATTCTACTTAAGTACGTTGTACCTTACGATGTTCTACAATTCACTTAAGTGCACCGTACCTTACGGTGTTCCTTAGTTACTCTATCTCTCATCAATCCATCCTTTTGTGTGTGATCCTGTAGGTTTTCGCGATATTAGCAATTATATTAAATCACATATTTAACATAATAAACAGTGAGCGGTATCTAGCTAGCAACACATCACTGCTACCCAAGACACGAAAATGTCATGTGATTTGACAAATCCTTTTTGTGATAATACTTATGTGTATAATTACCCTTTTGCCCTTATGTCTATATTGAACGCAAGGCATAGACCGTGTCATCCTTGTCCAGTTCAATATTGGGCCCATAGACATTTATCCTGTTATGCAGGATGGGTAAATTCCATCTAGGTCACTCATGTCCCTCAGCATGCTTCGTGAAGTACCCATCAACTGTCTTTATGGTCATCCAGTTACGGACAATATTTGATCAGCAATAAGGCACCAAACTCTACATCTAGGGTACATAGTGGTTTCAGGTCAAATGGTGGTATACACCATTATCACCATGAGAATAACTTATGACACTTAGCATAACATTCTATATAGTATTCTCATAGCGGGTCAACCCAGTATAAATATTACTCTCAATATTCATACTTATGTGTAAGACTTGATAATTCCTTATCCATGATCCATGAGACGTGATCATCAGTCTATATATATATATAATAGTCTTAATGCTTTAATGTTATCCCACTTCACAACAAAGCTCGACTACATATACTTTAAGAATAGTGTGCTTATGTTTAACGGAATCTCATGATTAAGTCACACTTAATACATTAAACGGACTAGCTATTTTAGGGACTTTATTAAACAAACATAATAAAGAAAAAGCCTTTTATTATTAATAAATAATTCAATACAAGTACCAAAAGTATTGGCCTCTAGGGCTTACACCAACAGTTTGAACAAAGGTGCATCGACTTTGTCTTCCTCTTTATGCTTCTCCAACTTCAAATTTGGTTCGACAAGCAAAGATGTAGGAGTCGAATCATCCATCTTGAATCTCTTGAGTATCTCTTTGACATACTTTCTTTGATGTAGCACCATACCTTGCTTCGACATTTGAAATTCCATGCCTAGGAAATAAAACAAGTTTCCTAGATCCAACATTTTAAATTCCCTCATCATCATCTCTTTGAACTTTGACAGATTCTTCAAGCTACTTCCAAATACTGACATGTCAACGACATATAAGAAGATGATTGGTATATTTTGTGCCACAACCTGAACATAGACACCATACTCAGACCTGCATTTGACGAATCCCAATTTTACTAAGTATGAGTCGATCTTCTTGGTCCATCCCTTAGGTGCCTGCTTGAGGCCATATAGTGATTTGTGCAACTTATACACTTTCCTTACTTCCTCTTGTATCACAAACTCAGGAGGCTGTGCGACATAGACTTCTTCATCTAAGAGGCCATTCAAAAATGCAGATTTCACATCTAAGTGAAATGTCGACCAACCTTGCTTACATGCCAAGGAAACTACTAATATGACAATCTCTAATCTTTCTACTAGTGTGTATACTTCAGAGTAGTCCACTCATGCTCTCTGAAGAAAACCTCGAGCTACGAATCTCGCCTTATGTCATGCTATCGACCCGTCAGCATTGTGTTTCACCTTGAACCCCCACTTCACTTTGATAGATTTTGTATGTGTTGGAAATTCGACTAACTCCCATGTGTTGTTTATTTCAATTGCCTATAACTCTTCGACCATAGATGACTTCCATTGTTTATCATTTAAGGCTTCATTATAGCTGATTGGTTCAACACCTGCAAGTAAGGAGAAATGAACTAATTCTCCATCTAGTGTGACTTCATCATCACCAGTCACTTCATAGTCGTGAAATCTTGTTAGACGAGCTCTAGTTCTTTGAGGTCTTTGACTAGTACTAGCTACACCATCTTCGACTTTGAATTTGTTGGGCATGTCTGCAACTACTTCTACTTCGATTAGAATATCGACAATATCTCTTACTTCGACATCATTACTTACTTCGTCGAAATCATAGCTCATCAATGGCTTGTCAATTGCATCACTAGAATTCTAATCCTAGGCAGAGTTTTCATCAATCACAGTATCTCTACTCATTAGAATCTTCTGATTAATTGAATTGAACAACCTGTATCCACCAGTTTTATGATATCCTACCAGAATCATAGTTTGACTCTTGTCATCAAGCTTCCTTCCTCTAGCATCAGGAACATGCTTGTAACAAATAGATCCGAACACCTTCAGATGACTCACTAATGTCGTTTGCCACTCCAAAATTCTTCAGAAACCTTGTTCTTCAACTTCTTGGTAGGGCACATGTTCAAAATATAGACAGCAGTGGTGACTGCTTCAGCCCATAATGATTTTGGAAGATTCTTCTACTTCAGCATTTGTCTATCCATATCCAATATGATCTTTTTTCTTATTTATACAATTCCATTATGTTGAGGAGTGTAATGAGTAGTTAACTCATGATTAACACCATGTTCTGCACAAAAATCTTCAAACATTTTGGATGTGTATTCGCCACCTCCATCTGTTTGCAGAACTTTGATCTTCTTTTCACTTTGGTTTTCGATAAGCATCTTGAATCTCTTAAAGATTTCGAATACTTCGTCATTTCTCTTGATCACATAGATTCATAACTTTCGACTAAACTCATCAACAAACAAAAAAAAACTTGTTTCCACCAATGGTTTTCTCCTCAAAAGGGATACATACATTTGAATGTACAACTTCGAGAATGCAGGAGGATCTCATTGGCATAGTCAAAATAAAAGACTTTCTCGATTGTTTTTAGACTAGACAACCTTTACAGAGTTTGTCGGGCATCTCAAGACTTGGTATACAAATTACCATATCTTGAGTGACTAGTTAATTGAGTGATAGAAATTTCAATTGAACAAACCTCAAATGCCACAACCAACTATGCTTATGGCCGACAATAGTTTTTAGACATTGTACTTAAGTCGAACTGATCATGGTCTTGAATGTCCTATTCTTCAACAAAGGATATTTAGAGACCAAATTATTCTGAGTGTCGAACAATTGCGAGGCTCCATCTTTCATAATCACTGAGAAACCTTTTTCGACCAGTTGTCCAACACTTATCATATTACACTTTATTCCAGGTACATATAGTACATATTTGATCATAGATTTTCCTCCATTGCTCCTTTGAATAACTATGTTGCCAGTACCTTCTGCTTACAACGAGCTATTATTAGTAAGTTTGACTTTGCTCTTCTTTGAGGAGTCGAAATAAGTTAACCATACTTTTCTACCAGTCATGTGATTTGAGAAGCCCGAGTCGAGGAACCAGATCTTAGGGTCAACATGGTCATCTGCAACTGCAGCCATAACCACCATATCTTCTTAATCATTTGAATCTTGGCGTGCAAGGTGTGTTCTTTCCTCCTTGCGTTTTGTTGCTCCCTTGTATTTATTGTACCAACAATTCTTGGCCAAGTTACCCCACTTTTCACAGTTATAGCAATACACACCTTTTTTCTCTTTGTCTTTCTGATAGGAGTTTATTTATCCTCTTTTCGAGGATTCAAAAGCCCTATTATTGACCTTATGCTTTTGAGAGTTCAACCAAGACTTCTTGCTCTGAGTTCTGCCTACTTTGCCTTTGAACTTGTCACAACCACCATGTTTCTTCCATGCCTGAGCTTGCAGCGCTTGTATCCAATCTTGAACCCCTTTCCTTTCGACAATCCTAATCTCATGCACCTCCAACTAACCAACCAAATCTTTCAGTTTTATGGTTTCAAGATTGTTGGATTCTCGAATAGCTAAGGTAACGTGATAAAAGTGAGAGGTCAACGTACACATTACCTTATCAACTATCATCTTATTAGTTAGGGTTTCATCACAACCTTTCATGAGATGGACAAAATTATACACTTTCGACACATAACCTGCAATCGTTTCATTTTCTCCCATCTGCAGCAATTCATACTACTATCGCAAAGTATGCAATTTGAAGACTTTGACTTTCTCACCTCCTTCATATTACTTGACAAGAATATCCCACACCTCTTTCATCGATTTAGCATGAGAGACCTTGTTGAAATTCATCGAATCTACCGTCGATTAAATGTAATATGCAGCCTTGCAATCTTTCTTCTTTGCCTCCTTATTCGCAACTCTTTGAGCATCTGTTGCATTTTCAGCAAGCTCATGGAAGCCATTAGTAACCACTTCTAGGGTTTCATGAAATCTGAACAAGGACTTCATTTGCTTGCTCCATCGGTTCTAATTTTTTCCGTCAAGAATTGGAAGGGAATTCGGAATGCCATTAGTACCATTCATCTTTACAGCGATTGATTAACAATCCATGATCTCGGAAACACGATCACTAATGCATGATTCTTGAAAATAAGATCAAGAACCTAACAAGAGCTCTAGATACCAATTTATTAGTGCGTGAGAAAATTTTGGTGAGGAGAAAAAGAGAGAGAATAAGGAAATAAAGATTGTATTATTGAATTATTATATTACAAAACTGAATTACAATATATCCATTTATACACACCTAAGTGACTTGACTACTAAATATAACAACCTTAAACTCTAATTAACTTTTGGCTTGAACCTCACACAACTTGGATTATATTACCTATCTCAACAATCTGCAACTTGATGTGCGTGATGTCAGCCAAATTTCTTTCAATAGTGTTCAAAATGCTAAAAGAGAGAGTGAAGTGCATGGTGACATTGTTGATAAGGTGCTTTCCTGATATTGGACTCTTGATAAATATAAGTTATGGAATGGTACAAGGTATAACTTACATCTTACATAAAACTTAACCCCTAAAGTAGGTGATGAAGGTATTGTGATTCTGGTTGAGGAAATTATGGCTCTAATGGTTCTTGATCACCCTCTACAAGTCTATCTTCGCACCAGTTGATCCAATTGATTGTGATACATGTCTTCTGCCTCAATGTTAAAATGCCTCAAAAAAATTGTATTTCTTGGGCTTCACAAAGGGTGTTGATTAAGCTACAATGGTCCAATATCAATTACTTGGGCTCATCTTGCATGATATTACAGATGCCTTGTGAGACTTGTTTTCCTTGTTAAAGTAAATAGAAGTGTAGTGGTTGTGTGAAAAAAACATAATGTAGTTATTAATATTATTGTATCCACATGGAATGAGAAATATAACCTATACATATTATTTACTCAACAACCTCTCAACCCATTAAATAATACAATATCATTAATCTTGAACAATATATGTGAATACTTATGAGTTGAATATGGAATTATAATTGTCTAGAAGGAGCATTGAATAGACCTTGCCTATTCAAATTTTTTTCAATTTAAAAAAAAAAATCAAAGATACCCAACGGGTCGAGCCCGTTTTGCCACCCCCTATAATAAAGTACACCTCTTTCCAACTAGTTTACAACCTTAATATACAATGACTTCTATCATAATAATAAGACAAGGGATATCATTTATATTTCTTTTCATTTTCAAGGTTGTAATTAAAAAAGAAAATTCAACATTTAACTCAAAGAGAATACAAGGGATTGCTAACTCACATATTGGATTTATAGATAAAGTATCTTTCTCTCAATTATCAAACAAAATCATTGATCCTTTCCATAGTTTTCATAAAATTCAAGCAAATCAATATAATCAATCAACATAAAATTATATCATGCAGTGACGATTTACACAATTTAAATTAAATAATATAAAACTCATAGAATCTTACCATGTTGTCTTTGCATATCAAAATGAAAGATTAATCAATTTTATGAAATCAATGGAAGAATAGTTTAAAAAAATAACACTCTAATAGTCAAGCTTGTATACAAGGATAACTCTAAGATTAATCTTAAAATCAATCATTTGGTTTCTTATACAGTCTATCAATTAATACACCATTGATGTCAGGGTTGATGAAGACCCATGCTAAGTCAATCACATTCACATAGAATCGCTGAAATAATCCTATCAATAGTCACTACGCCAAAAACTGGAATAGACAGCGCACCTTAGAGGGCGCTTTATTACAAAAGCGCACTCTAAAGTGAAGAGAAAAAATAAGGAGCGAACAACTGGAATAGACAGCGCACTTTAGAGGGCGCTTTTGTAACAAAGCGCCCTCTAAAGTGAAGCGAAAAAATAATGAGGAAATGGAGGGACACAAATAGAGGGCGCGTTTATGAAAGCGCCCTCTAAGGGTACCCTTAGAGGGCGCTTTTAAAAAAGCGCTCTCTAAGTCCATGTACATTTCCAGTTTATAAGGCGCTTTTGGAAAGCCTTAGAGAGTGCTTTTAGAAGCGCCCTCTTAGGCCCCTTTTAGAGGGCGCTTTTTTTACACAAGCGCCCTCTAAGGTCCCCTTTAGTAAACATTAAAATTATAACATATACTGCATGTCTCTTTATTTTCCCTCGCTATATGTTATTTCGTTTACGTAACTGGGTTTTCTCTCTACTGCGATTACTCTCGTCCTCCGTTCGTTCTCCCTCCCTCACCGTCGTCGTCGCCGTCGCCTTTTTCTGCTGCTGCGTTCACGTTCACTGAGTTATCTGCGTCCACCGTCGCTGTTCACTTTCTTCTCCATCGTCATCGTCACCTTGAAGGTATTTCTCTCAATAGTTTGTATTTTCAGGTGTTTGATTAGGGCATTTTCTAAACTGAGTTTTACATTTTGTGCATTATGTTGATTAATGTTGTTTAGGGAAAACGAGCACTATATGGTGTTCATGAGCACCTTGTTGAAAATCATTTTTTGTTATTTTTTTGTGAATGGTTTTGATCACTGAATGTTGTATGTTGTATGGTTATGTAAGGTTTTTTATTTCTGATTGAAAACTGATGTCATTTGGAGTGTGTTTGAGCTTGTGCTTGGAAGTTTGATGATTATGGATGCAAGTTTGTTCATGTTCCAAACACCATAAGTTTGCATTGGTCTTTTGTATGCAGTAGGTGTGTGTGAGTTTGTATTCAATGATGATGAAAAAAAGAGAGAGTTTAGATTGTTGTAACATGAGAGAAATGGAAGGTATATGAATGTGTTTTTTGTGTAGCTTCACGAATATGGTCATTGTCTTACTTGGGTCTTATTGAATCATTTCTATATTACAGATAAAATGGCTAGTAACCAAGACGATATCCATGACGCGAGTGGATCACGTAACAATGTTGAAAATGAAATCAAACGAGGATTGACTGTTATGAAGTCAATCATTCGTGCAAGAGACAAGGGTGAAAAATTCGAAGTACATTGGAGTGCTGAAGACCAACTAATTGAGCCTAACGGTTCAATGCTGGCAAGTTACATTGGTTTCCTTGTTCGACAACATATTCCGATTACATGTGATAATTGGAGAAGTCCGGAATTGAAGGTTGGCAAAGAAAAAATATGGTCCGAGATACAGGTACTTACCATATATTGTTATATGTTTTTTTTGTTGACTATTTGTTGACCATATATTGTTATAATATTACTTATAATAACACACTCCATGTGTATGTTTTTTAGAGATCCTTTCACATCGATGAAAGCCGGCAAAAATATTGTATTCAATTGGCCGGAAAAAGACTCCGAGGATTTCGATCCTTTTTGTCCAACAAATTTCTCAAGGATGAGGAAGGAAAATTTGTTGAAGCAGAACGGCCAATGAAGTATGCGGAGATTATTTCAGCCGAAGAATGGGATAACTTTGTCGCCAAACGAAGAAACGAAAAATTCCATGTAATGTCTATTAATTATGGTATTATACAATTGTTAAGTTACTTGGTTTTGATATGCCTTAAACTTTTTTATCCAGGAAGTAAGCGACAAAAATCGGAAAAGGGCATCAAAACCCGCGTATCCGTACAAAAAAGGGCGTACGGGATATGCACGATTACAACAAAGAATTGTGAGTATATTCAAATGCTATGAGCTTATACATTGTCACAATATGTTATAATTGATGATCTTATAATCTGATTCAATGTGTAGCTAGCCGAGGAGAAAAGTGACGCAACATCTCTTCCGGAGCACGTATTGTGGAAGGCTGCTCGGGTTGGGAAGGATGGGGCTGTCGTTGAAGCGGTTCAAAATGTTTATGACGAATGTGTAAGTATATATAACATTATTTCTTTAATTATATCGAAAATTTTGTTAGACATATAATTCATTTTTAATCTCCTCTAATAATATTTCAGGAGACTTTATCCCAAACCTTACCTTCAACCGAGGTCCAGGATTGCAGGAGCCTACTTAGTCGAGTATTAAATGTTCCTGAGTATTTCGGTCGTGTGAGGGGTAAGGGTTTTGGTGTGACTCCGTCGTCATTTTATAAAAAATCAAAAACAAAAAATCCTACCAACAAAGAGGTGATGGAGACCTTGGCGGAGTTAAGGGCACAAGTACTCGAACTGCAAAAGGAGAATGCAATGTATAGAGAGGAAAGGCGCGGTTCCGAGGCAAAAGATACTAGTGACCGAGCTAGTATCAATTGTCAACCGAAATTTCCCGAGGTAATTATATATGTTATTATGAAATTAAAATAGCACTTTTTTACTTGACACATATACACGTTAACAATAACATATTTATTATTGGTTTAGGGCATTACACCTTGTCAGCTGTATCTATCGTCACCAACTTATCGCATAGTTGGCAAGGGAAAAGTGCACAACACTTCGGGTGAATTACTTCACCATAATCCCCTCCCGGTGGGATATATGAAAGTTTCGGTTGACCTTATATTAGATACGGACGTGCTTCTACCATTACCTGACGTTGTTTCAGAGACAACGTTGATGCGAGATGCAGTCGAATCCTTTGTTGGATGGCCGTAAGATCTAATTTTCCCAGATGCCGAGGTATATATGTTCTAAATGATTATGAATATTTAGTATTCACATTTCAATTCAGCTACAATTATGATATTTAATCAATCCTTATTACATGGTAATGTTAGACTCCTACAAGACCCACACATAAAGCTGGTAAAGGGATTTCAAGACGCATCGAGTCGGTTGCATCTCAAAAAGAGGTACAAATATATATACCCATTGAATTATATACGCAACGATTCTGTTGCATCACAAAAAGTCATGATTTAATTTATATGAATTTTTAGGTTCCCGGTCGAATGTTGAAAAAAGCTGGTAAGGATATTCCAACGAAGTCCGGGACAAAAACAAATCCTAAATCTCAAAAAGAGGTACAAATATATATACCCATTGAATTATATACACAATGATTCTGTTGCATCATAAAAAGTCATGATTTAATTTATATGAATTTTTAGGTTCCCGGTCGAATGTTGAAAAAAGCTGGTAAGAATATTCCAACGAAGTCCGGGACAAAAACAAATCCTAAATCTCAAAAAGAGGTACAAATATATATACCCATTGAATTATATACACAACGATTCTGTTGCATCACAAAAAGTCATGATTTAATTTATATTTTTAGGTTCCCGGTCAAATGTTGGACAAAGCTAGTAAGGAAATTCCAACGACGTCCGGGACAAAATCTCAAATTATGATGCGTCTTGAGAAAATGGTGGAAGAGTCAGATATTATGCACGGCGCCATCCGTAGTGTAGATATGGATGAAGGTGTTTTCGGAATTGCTCATTCTGAATTAATTGCAAAGGAGGACATGCAACAACTTTTTGAACACGAAGAATTGGGCATCGCTGTCATTCATACATACATATGGTACTCCGATCAATCTATTATTTACTTAGTTGAACAATTTATTTACATATTTCAATGAGTAGTCTAATGTTTATTATGTTTCTATTTAAGGTATATGTATGACACATTGATGCGGGGAACTGAATTGTGTAACCGATTCAATTTTATTGCTGCTTCCTGTATCAACACAACGTTTATAACGAAAAATCCAACATCCGTAATGAATGAACTAGTCAATAGATTCATGGTGGCCGACGATAATACTACACCTAGTTTGTATTTTTTTACCGTTTAATTCTGGCAACGAGTTAGATTTTCTTTCTAATAATTTCATTCTAATCTATGTATATCTTTTACGTAGAAAATTTTCATGCATCTAAATTTTTGTTTTATTTTACAGTGGTCACTGGGTGTTGGTTGCTATGGATCTTTTGAGACTAATGGTGTATTATCTCGATTCGTTACCGGGTGATTGGAGTAAATATCCGAGTATGAAGAAGACGGTTGACGCGTAAGTGAAATTCCCCTAAATATTCGTGTGTATTTGTATATTTAATTATGTCTGTCAGATTGATCTCAATATACGTTTTTATTTTGTTAGGGCAATACTAAAATTTAGATCGAAAAAGAATTATCGTAATAGGAAGGACATTACCTGGGTCAGAGTTCAGGTATATATTAAGTTTCTTATTTTTGCTTATAATAGTGTTTGTAAGAAATTAACTATATATATATATATATATATATATATATATATATATATATATATATATATATATATATATATATATATATATATATATAATATATATATATATATATATATATATATATATATATATATATATATATATATATATATATATATATATATATATATATATATATATATATATATATATATTGTTTGTTTTTCTGTGTAGTGTCCTCAGCAAAACAATTCGATCGATTGCGGATTTTTTGTATTAAGATTTATGAGAGATATCATTGCGTTGAATCGTATAGACATCCCAAAAATGGTATGGAATAATAACTTAGGATTTATTTTAATATTATCGGATATTTCATCTAATTTGTTACTAAATCATGAATATGTTTTATTCTCTTAATTGTAGTACTTTGACGAATACAAATCTTACTCAAGAGCTCATTTGGATGAAATGAAGGATGAATTGTGTCAATTCATTATTGATCATAGAATCATATAGGTTGTAGTTGTTGTACATATATGTATGGAATGTTGTTGTACATGCATGAATATCAATATATTAATGTTGTATATATGGAGGATTAATGTTGTATATAAATGGATTCATGTTGTATATATCAATGGATTAATGGTGTATAACATTGGATTAAACGATGAAATCAATATGAATTTTACACTTTTGCAGCATGCGAACAGGTTCCCAATTAAATACCCACTGTTTTTCAAACAATTTTTTTTAAAATAACTAACACTTTAGAGGGCGCTTTTTGTAGGAAGCGCCCTCTAAACACTTTACATTGACAACTTTAGAGGGCGCTTTGTCCAGAAAGCGCCCTCTAAGGTGGCCCTTTATGGACCACTCCAGAGGGCGCTTTTTTCTGAAAGCGCACTATAATGTGGCCCTTTAGAGAACGCTTTCTCCAGGAAAACATAGCGCTGTCTTTACTTATGCCAGCGCCACTTTAGAGGGCGCTTAAAAGTGCTGTTATAGGCCAAAATAAGCGCCCTCTTTTCCCTTATTTGGCGTAGTGAGTCTAAGAAAGGTGAATAGTTGGTTTCTTGAGTGGACGATGCACCAAATCTCACTAGATATGAGTGTGAAAAGAATCTCCACACCATCATCTTTATTAAACCATAATTCCCTCTCTAAGCTCTCACTCCTCACTTAGTTAGACTATCAACCCTCAACTTTTGTAACTTGTATTCCCTCTCCAAGCTCATGTGTTTGGTTGAGTAAGAATCTTTCCTTCTCTAGTATGCCTATTTGTTGGCTATTCACTTATCCATTGGATAATGACTCCACTTCCACCTCAATATGAGGATTTTTCCTTGGGTGCAAGGGCAAGAATATTTACATATTGACAGATGAATTTTTCTTTAGAGACTTGAAAATCATGATAAAAACACAACCTATAGAGTTATGCATCATTTACGATGCCGATTTACATGCAAAAATAGGCTAAATTTATCCAAAACAATAATGTTTACAAGTCAACTTTATCATCAGACTAATCATCAATACAACAAATTCAATTGATAATAGTCCTAACAAAGTATTTTTAATCAGAAAACTCAAAACTCAAGTCATCACCTGACTCCATCTACAATATATGATCCTGATGAAACGTAGGACTCAAGCCTTTACCGGACTCCATCAACTAAAGGCTTGAAAACTACTATTCTATTCTAGGCTGGACTTTTGGCAAACCAAAGCCCAAAATCACATCATCAAGTCTATATAATAATATTAACACCACATCATTCTAACCTAAAAATCATGTATAACATTAACTTGTGCGTCTAAGTGTTTGTTGGTACTTCGTCATCCTGCCACCAAGTCAACGTCGACCAAATACTATTGTCACTCGATAATGTTCCTTTGCCAATTGCGAACATGATTTCTATATCAAAACATATCTCTTAGTGATTAAATGTGTCTATTTATTGTAATTACACTTCAATTTTTTGTCCTACGGAAACGACTGAAAAGCGATGCAAAAATTGAAAAAATTGTTGCCTTAGTTAATAAAAACGATTTCTAGGCCTATCAAACTGAGGCGTTGCCTTATATTTTTGCAACGGATTTTTTACCATACGACAAGGTTTCAAGGTTCCCAACAACAACGACTTATTACCATTTTCATCTTTAAAAACCCGATGCGGTTGGTATATTTTAATGATAGGTATGCTGGAGACTATCACAACGATTTGTAATTATTGATAGTTTAAATTCGATCTGTCTCTATGTCACTGTTGCAGTAAATAAAAAATTTTAAAATATATTAGTAAAATTAAAAATCAATTTATGTATAACCTTGTAAAGAATTATTACTATATAAAGTAAATATTTTGTTTTGGTGCAACTATTTTTTTTACCATTTTTATCCTTATTTTATTATATAATTTTTCTTAATAAATTACTATTATTAATTTTCATACAATTTCTTATTATTAGCTTCCACTTTCTATTATTAACTTTATGCTGTAACTTTTTAAAATTATATTTAAATATAAAATATGATATATATTTTTATTATATTTAAATATAAAATATGATTTACATTTTCATTGATGCACATTAAAAAGCGGACAAACGGGCACGCGAGTACCCGTCTGAACGCAAGTAACAATAATATTTTTAATAAAATTTTAATATGATCCTAAATTTAAAATAAATAAATTTATATATATATATATATATATATATATATATATATATATATATATATATATATATATATATATATACACACAAATATCATCATTCATAATAAAAATAACATCTTTAAAATGACCATTAACATCAATTAAAAAAATTTAATCATCTACACATTTACATCTACATCTACTACGTCTCTACATTTACGTTTCTTCATCTTCGAATGACTGAAAATCTTGATCGATATAATCATTCATGATCTGAAAAATAAAAGTAATATATATTGAAAGGCCTGAAAAAGGTTTCCCATGATTTTCACTCTCACTCAAGTCTTGAAATTTTATCTAGCATTCATAATATAA
The DNA here is from genome assembly GCF_024323335.1 of Lathyrus oleraceus. NCBI lineage: Eukaryota > Viridiplantae > Streptophyta > Magnoliopsida > Fabales > Fabaceae > Lathyrus > Lathyrus oleraceus. The sequence continues at coordinate 151,729,738 of NC_066580.1, forward strand.
TGGTAGTAAATAAAAGGAAAATCTAAATTGAAAGGCAGAAACCATGCATTCAACCAACATTGTCAAATAATCATACTCCAAGAAGACAAAAATTTGTGAAGCAGGAAAACCTCTAAAAATAGCTGAGTCACAATGTTTGACACTTGTATAATATTTGTATATATTTATATGACACGTGTCGAAAAAGTTAGACTAGTGTCCCCACAAAAAAAAAGTTTTATTTTTGTTTCAATATTCTTTAAATCGGTGTCTGACACCTGTATAATATTTATACAATATGTGTCGGAAAAATCGAACAAATCTTTCAAAAAGAATTTGTTCTTTTCTTGCCTCAACAAACTCAATACATTTTTTTGACAAATATCGTACAATTCTAAAAAAGTTAAACATGTATTAAAACAATATTATCAATAAAGAATTAAAGCAATTAATTTTCATTAGAATATTTTTAACTCTTTAAATAAAAGAAGAATAAATGAAGTCCAAACACTATCATATATGAAATGGTATCGGTGTTTAATATTTTTGACTTTATTTATGTCAAGATATCTATGTCGTGCTGTGTTCAAGTGTCTGTGTCGGAGTCCGTAATTTTTTATAGGAAAAAACCATTTATTGAAACAAGTTAACTTAGAAATTGGTTCACTGTTAAACTATCTTTAATGACAAATCTAAATCTAAATTTGATTTTATTAACAAAAGTGGTTGAAATCGGTTTAGTATTAAACTTTGAATATGTGCTACAACTTTAGAAGAATTGGTTTCTGAAAACGACTAATTAGCAAAAAGCAAATTTTTGAAATTGAAGCTTTAGGATGTGAATGATTTGCGTCGGTTCTAAATGCTTTTATATAAAATTTGTTGCCTATTATATTTTACGAGAATGATATTTTTATCTCTCAAAAATTAGATATTGTTGTAGAGTTAAAATACTCTAGTGTTATTTTTGCCATTGTCCAACAATTTTATTCCACTTTTGTGATTTTCTCTTTTCTATCATGAAAGTTATCAAATAATGGAATTTAATAAGAAAAAAGAAGTAGATTGGTAAGTTTTTTATATCACCTCTTTACTTAGTATATTAAGGGGGCAAACATAAAAACTTAAGGTACTTAAAAACATTTAATAACTATTCTAATTTTTGAAACGGTTTATAACAATTCCATAAGCACAAAAAGCTATTGAGTTGATGTAACGAGAGAATCAACTCTATAAATTATAAAGTGATAAAAACATTGATTACATATTTACATGCAAATTGAGAGAAAATATGGCAGAAATTGTCAAGTTTATTTATGTTCTGATTATCTTTATTTCTTTAACATTTGTTGCAAAAAATATTAACGGTAAGCCATTTTTAATATTTTCAAATTTTCATCTTTACTTCATAGACAAATAATTTACATATAATAATTATAAAATTGTCATAAATGAAAATGATATTAATTAATATCAATTTTATTCTCATATTTCTTTACAATAGGTTTTACATGTGATGAAGATTCTGATTGCCCTCAAGATAAGTGCCCCCCTCGTTTTGAAGCAAAGTGTTTTCTCAACATATGTTTATGTGGTAGAAATATGTTTCAGTAGATTATATGCTCATAAGATTATGTATTTAATTTCAAACTCAAAAGAGCATAAAAGTGCACTGCTAAAGTATTTAATGTGATGTCATTTAGCTATCATGAAGGCACCAAATAATATAAAAAAAATCTCTTTTCTTATTTTACAAACGTTGTAATTAAGAGTTTGCAATATAAAATGTTAGTAAAGAAATACATTAAGGCAACACTATTATTTTCTATTAGTTTGTTTGGTTGTATTTTTAAATTATATATATATATATATATATATATATATATATATATATATATATATATATATATATATATATATATATATATATATATATATATATATATATATATATATATATATATATATATATATATATATATATATATATATATATATATATATATATATATATATATATATATATATATATATATATATATATATGAATCATGATCAAATGACACTAATGTGTCAAACTTAATAATACGACACCTTCGATAATTTTTTATCCTAAATCTACATAACAAAATTCACCGTTAAATTAAAAATTATTATCGTATAGATCACACATATAAAATTTTACATCAAGAAAAATATATTCAGATGACATTTATTCTTTATTTTAGTCATATCACATTTTCTTTTCAATCATATCATCTCTTAAAATATGTTTAATAGTTTAGTGGAAAAATAAATTTTATGTTACTTTTAAATTTATAGTTTTATGGTTATATCGTACTATTGTAACACTTATTATGAATTTTTGCACATTTCAATTTATGTTTCACTTACATTTTAATTTTTTTAGCCTCAATGTCTTTAGTCTCTTTCAAAAGATATAAAAAAATAAAACACATTGCCAAAGTTATAGGAATCTACTTCAATAACATTGAAGGCCTTAACCAAACCAAAGATATGATCTATATTATATAAATGACAACGTTATCATTGTAACAAATTATATTAGAGAGAGAAGGTTCAACCTCTCTCTAACTTCTCAGCTCTATTCTCACCAACCAGCCAACTCTAAAACATTCCATAATGGAAGTTCCAACTGAAGAAGAAGGTTGGAAGCAAGTTAGAAGATACTATTTGCCTTTTCAAATTACACTTAGTGGGATAACGAGACACAAACTTTCATGAATTTGTGGCTGATGGGGTAACAAAATAATATGTATCTTTAAATTCTTAAAATTATCCTTATAAACTTCAAACATCTTATACCATTGTTTTAAGAAAATTAGTCATTGATCCCGATCTTTCATGGTTGGGGTTTGTTATATTTTGAAAAGGTGCAATAATATCTTTAGAGTAGAGGCATTCTTCTTGTATCCACACCACTACTAGAAGACCTTAACGTAGAGGTAACTCACTGGATGTAGAAGAGAATGAGTGATTCTCAAGTGATTCATGACCTTAACTTCAAATCCGTTGATGGGAAGCCTAAATCCCATTCTAGAAAACATACACTCATGAAGGGGTAAATCACACCCATCTAAACGACCATAGAGTCTCAAGTTGGAATCTATAAGTGAAATCATCCTATCGATGGACATACTAATATTGTGGTTGAAATTTACTATCGGGTGACCTAGTTGAAGGCGAACTCCATATCCAAGACACCTTTTTCCACCAAGGGAATTTGGTCTACATCAGCGAAGAGCTCAAGAGCATGTTGTCCCCTTCTTACCTTTTCCTCTCATTGCCAACAAGTAAAACAACTACGATTGTGAATGTTGGAACACAATTGGGACTCTAACCACCGTTTAACCTCATTATCAATTGGTTCAAGGCCATGCTGGCGCGTAAAGGCCATAATATAAATATGGGCATTTTGAATCATTCATTTACACCTCTAAGGTCTTCAAGTTCGGCATAGAGAGATCTAGGATGGAGAAACCACGAGCAACTTCCCCAATATCAATCCTAAAGGGAGTGATTTCATCCTTCCTATCCACGCCAATTTCAAGATTTTATGCTTCTTAGGGATCCTTTAATTCCTCAACATCCTCGCTTGGACTCCCTGCAATATTATAGCTCTCACTAATCTATATAAAGTCTACAAAAGGATGCCTTATGAATAGAGAAGACACCTCTAATATTTTTGGTTTATCACTTTGATTCATGAGGAGGCATCACTTATCTCATTGTCACTTTACAAGTCTACGAAGGGAATGTTCGGGGTCTTCTATATTGGCCATGGTTAGAAATAAATGGAAATGACTAAAAGGGTAGAGATATAGAGTGTCACCTTGAGTGTTTAGGGAGTTCTATTTGAAGAAATGGAAATATGACCACCAAAGACAAGAAATGTCGCACGAACAAAGAGAAAGATCGAAAGAAGTAGAAATATCACTAGCGAATAAAGATCACATGGAAAATCGGAAGTATGGAACTCTGGATCAAAAGAAGCGAAAGGAGAAACTAACTACATTTTACCAATTTATAGGCAACCAAGGGGTATGGATCTACAATTAGGAATTAATAAAATATCAAATGACGTGATCAACGGTCCAGGATCAACCTCGGTTCAATAACAACAATCGAGTGTACTCAAGTGTTATAGTTGCATCACCCCTTCCACCCTAGAGGTCATGGGCCATATGGGAGATTCTCACACTGAAACGTTTCATTTACAATACAAGAACTTAATGCACGTGTTCGCAATAACACCTATCCCTACTCGACTCACCACCAACCTCTCCCTTGAGGCCTCAAAACACTAGAGAAGAATTTTCTTGAACCTGGTCTCAGTCATTCTACAATAACCATAACTTTGTTACCAGTAGAAAGGACCAGAGGGAAACTATTCTTGATCCACCATGCGGCTCAATAAGACTAATTCAGTTAGAAGACCTAATCCATAGTTTCTCCTGCTCAAGACTGACGAATAAGTAGACCTTTACAAAGGGGTTGCGCACTAGATCCAACGACAACATACATCTCAACCATTAGAATCAATATGATAATCATCTATATTACATGATGCAACTGTCATCCTCACAAACTTGAGGGTTGAAATGTTAACCTTGTACACCCCTCTCTTCACCTAATATAGACATGTGGCACCGTATCAGAGAGTTTTCACTCTCACCGTAGTCTTCAACAACACATTACCGTTTTCCTATTCCACATTATAATACTTGTAGATTAATGATTGATTTGTTTTCAAAACATTAAGGTTGGTTTTATTTGGAGAAAATCCAACCAAATTGCTTATAGTCTTTTTATATTTATTTAAGTTAGAAATATTTAGTTTTTTTACTTAAAATATATTAATATACATTAATGTATATAAGTTATTGATATTTATAAAGTAATAATTTTTTTAAAATAAAATTTATAATCTAATTTTTACTACATACAAATCAAACTTAAAATATGATTAAAAAATAGCATTCTTATATCTTATCTTATATTTATCCAACTCTCTTATTCTACCACTTGAATCGAATATGGTTGAGAAAAACACGATTAAATATTTCTACCGACCCAACTTTCCTAAAATTTGAAAAAATATCTTTTAATTAAATCATACCTACTTATTTTATTGAAATATTTATTTATATTTATATATTAATATAAATAAATTATTAATATTTATAAAATAATAATTTAAAATATATGATGCCTACCTATTGGTGCATTATTTCCACACAACTTAATTTGTCATTGTCCTACGTCATTATTTCTCTTTTGTGATTTTTCTTTTCATATCATGAAAGGTTATACAAAGTGGAAATTTTGTAAGGAAAGAATGAACACTTATGATGGTAAGTTTATTTTATGTGATCTCTTTATTAAATGTGCTAAAGACACAAGACACAACACTTTAATGAACTTAAGAGACAGTTAAAAAAGATTATTTATAATTTCATAAATGCTAAAAACTATTTAATTGTTGTAACGAGATAACCAACTTTATAAATTAAAAAGTGATAAAATAATTTATTATATGAAAGAAGTAAATATGATTGGAATTGTGAAGTTTGTTTATGTTATGATTATCTTTCTTTCCTTTTTCCTTGTTGGAAAGAATGTTCATGGTAGAATTTTTATTATTTATTTTCAAATATCCTTGTTTATTTCATACACAATTTCTTATCCCAGTTTTGTAACATTCTTTTACTTTCTTTTTTCATTACTTCAGGCTTAACATGTTTGGAAGATATTGATTGTCCAGGAAGTATGTGTGCTTTTACGTTTTACCCCATATGTGTCTACGGCATTTGTGATTGTATTGGACTTGCGTTGAATTAGATTATGTTTTGTTTTTAGTTTTATAGCCAAGAAAGTACACAAATGTCCTACTAGAATATTTTATAATTTTGTAAAAAAAATAAATCTATAAATTAGTATCATTTTGTTAAAGTCTTTACAACCAAGGTATTGATTTTTCTTTTAAGGAACTTTGTGGTTATGACTAGGGGTGGACATAAACCGCCCACCCGGTCCAACCCGGTGAAACCCGGAAAAAAAAAAGAATTTGGGCGAGTTGGATCGGACCAACGGGTCAACCGGGTTACCAAACCGGGTTAAAGGGGTTCAAAAGAACGGGTCGGGTACCAAAAATGGACCCACGGGTACCCAGACCCGCCCATCTACGAAACACAACGTTTTTCCTTTCCAGACTCTCTCACTCTCTCGTTCCCTCACTCTCGTTTTTCCTTTCCAGACTCTCTCACTCTCTCGTTCCCTCACTCCACCCGTTCCAGATCTTTCACTCCCCTCACTCCACTCGTTCCAGATCTTTCACTCTTTCATTCCAGTTAGTAACTCTTAGTTTCACACACTCTCTGTTAAATCACTCTTAGTTAGGATTTTTTAATTAGGGTTTCTGAATCTAAGGTTTTTAATTTAGGATTTATGATGATTGTTGTTGTTACAGGTGATTAAAGGCTTTGGACCACTCTACAGGTGATTAGAGTTTGTGTTTTCTCAACGGTGATGCGATTTTATGTGTGAGGTAAATGATTAGTTGACTTCTTCTTTTGCAGATTGGCTCTGTATTGAAGAAACTGTTTAATGATGGTGTTGTGAAACGTGAAGATTTGTGGATTACCTCGAAACTCTGTGCTGTGAATAATGGTATCGGTATCGGCATCTTCCGATACCGTTTTGTTGGGTCCATTTTTGCAGTATCAGACGGATTTTTTAAACCGTGGTTTTAGCTAAATGAGTTAATTAATGATGCTGGTAGAAAAATAGTTTTATGAATTTGTTAGTCTCTTCTTTGCTGTTCAGAAACTAAGGATTTAATATGAAGGTCTGTACTGCAGGAATACCGATCATGCTCCGGAAGATGTACCGCCAGCATTGGATAGGACTTTAACAGACTTACAGCTTGATTATGTTGATTTGTATCTTGTATGTTATAACATATCACTCATTCTTTGCATATTCTCCAATTTCTTGCTTGGTTATCTTGTATGCTGCATTACTTAGGGGCTTTTATCTTATTCATTCATCTTTTTATTTTTTATGTTTTCTTTTAGATGCATGTAGGATTTATTTAATCTAATTTCAAAGTCTGGTGGTTTAATAGTTTATTTGGAACATGCTTGATTGAATAAATGGTAACTGTTGACTCTTCCTTTTCAGATCCACTGGCCTGCTCCGATGAAGAAAGGATCAGTAGGTTTCAAGCCTGAAAATCTTGTGCAACCTAATATTGCCAGCACATGGAGGGCGATGGAATCACTCTATGACTCTGGCAAGGCACGGGATATAGGTGTAAGCAATTTCTCCACCAAAAAGTTGGGGGATTTGCTGGAGATTGCTCGCATTCCACCTGCTGTCAATCAAGTCGAGTGTCATCCTTCTTGGAGGCAGGACAAGCTGCAGGATTTTTGCAATTCCAAAGGTGTCCACCTCTCTATGAGTTTTGAAATCTTGAATGATCATTATTTTGTTTCTGCATATTAAATTGGCCTTTTTCAAGAAGCCTTTCTGTTAATTGAAAGTACAAACTTGAAATGAACCTTTTGTTCAGCTTTTGCAGGAGTTAAGAACTCGGAACATTCCTAAGGTAGTATTTCTTCTGCTGCAAATGTCAGTTAATACTGCTGTTTGATAATTTTAGATTAACTCATGTTTGATAATACTGCTGTTTGATAACTTTAAATTACATTAATACTGTTGTTTGATAATTTTAAATTACATTAATACTGTTGTTTGATAATTTTAGATTAACTCATGTTTGATAATTTTTGCCCTGTTATGTTTGAAGATGTTCTGAAAATTTTTACTCTGGATGTGTCAAATAGCATTTCAGGAAGACCAAGGTTGGTGACAAATTGATTTTTAATTTAATGTAATTTAAAGTTACTCTTCCCTGCCCTAGAAGAAGAATTTTCAAATATGTACATTCCCTAAACAGTTTTTTCATCGAATCATTGAATTTATTGACTACAATCAGTATATTTCTGGTCATGTCTTGAAAACCTACGTGTATGCTAAATTTTAAATACTGAGTTGCTGCCTGCTTATGCGAATAATGATCTGTCAAGTGTTTGTACATGGGCTGATCACGTCAAGTTTGCTCTTCGTTGGACGTCTGCTTTGCATTTCGCTGACACTCCTCCTTAGCTTTGCAATTTCCAATATGCCAGTATGTTTCTTTTTCATTCTTATTCTATTGATTCATTGTTTATTATATCATGTCACAATCCGACATCTCAACCTGCCGGATTTGTTAGATGGGCAAATCCATTGATCTAACTTAGATCAATGGATTTAAATTCAATGACTCTTGAAGTTTATGGTATGGTGCACATCTCAACCTGCCGGATCATGTCACAATCTGACATCTCAACTTGCCGGATTTGCAGGAGTTAAGAACTCGGAACATTCCTAAGGTAGTATTTCTTCTGCTGCAAATATCAGTTAATACTGCTGTTTGATAATTTTAGATTAACTCATGGGCAGCAGCATGGCCATCAATGAACACATATAAAAGCTAAATTAAAAATGTTATATTTAGAATATGAATTTTCTTATAGACATTGGATCGATACTGCAAGCTTATTATCGTGTAACTTTTTAGGTTGGCTATCCCACGCTTAAAGCATTTGCTGAGTTTGTAACTCAATTTGACATGCCAAGTGGAATAAAATTAAAGAAGAAAGATACAGATTCTTTTGAGTTTGGACGGGCCTTTTGCCCTGTTATGTTTGAAGATCACGGTATTTCATTCAAAACCACTTTAATTTTCTCTACATCTTTATAATCTTGTACAAGTTTTTTTACTCAAATTATTCTGATGCAGAAAACATGGTCAGATGAAGTGGCAGATTGGGAAGCATGCAGTTCTGATGAGACGACATGTCCAAATGTTTATGCATCTGAAGGTGTTAAGGATGCTTGTCAATACGCATATAAAGACGCCCCTGATGAGACGACATGTCCAAATGTTTATATTATCTGAAACTTCTTTTTGTAGCCATTTTGCCAAGAGGCTGGCTTATGACAAACCCGAATAAACCGCTAAAACAAACCCGCAATCCGCACAAACCGAACCCGTCCAAACCGTGTTGATATTGGGCGGAAATGGGCCTTCATATTTGAACCGTGGGTTGGACTAGGTGAGGGTTTTGGGCCCAAAATTGCCCGGCCCGGCCCGTTGTCCAGCCCTAGTTATGACTTTGTACTCTAAATAGAGATAGCAAAATGACATGTCTGTCCTATTTATAGTCGTCTTGTAAAAGTCAGTAAAAATGGAGTGGGATGGGGCAATCATTGTTGAGGTGTGTATCTAAAATTTTGGTCAGTCCCGCAAAAAATGAGGTCAGGGGGAACAGGTCCGCACACTGCATATTTTAAAGCTAAAAATGTAAAAAAATCACATTGATGTTCTGACGCAATCGAAATCACGATGGATTAGCAAGCGCTAAGCCTAGAACGAAAATAAAAGTTTGCAAGCGATAAATCTGTCAAATAGAGTTTTGGAATCCATCAAAAGAGAAAATACTTGAATTTTATTATGATTAAAGATAATCCTGACCGCCACGTCAAATGTGCTTGAATACAAAAATAAAGAAACCTTAATGGACTTTTAATCCAAAACATAACTAAAATAGAAAATTGCATAAAACAGTACAATGATGTTTTTGGGTCTGAAAGATATAATAATAGTCATTCTGGCATCAGACGTCAAACTTGCACAAAGCCTGTCGACCCTTTCCGGTGCGCGGTTTCTTCTTTGATACATGCAACCAGCCTTCCTACACCAGTCTCCTCCACATCTGAAGAACTCGACCCCGAGTTCTCTTCTTGATAAAGAGCCTTATCTGCTTGATACTCATGAATGTCAACAACGTTAAGAGTATTGAACGTATTCGTGGCATCCGGGAACGCTATCACATAAGCATTATCATTGATCTTTCAGGTCATTTTGAATGAGCCATATTCATATGGTTTCAACTTGCTGTAAGTACCGACTAAGAATCTCTCCTTATGCAGAAACACCATCACATCTTCTCCTACATTGAAAACTTTAACCTTCATGCGTTTATCAGCATCCATTTTATTCTTTTACCCAGTAGCATCTAATTTAGCCTTGACAACTTCTTTATCAGCTATTATCTTCTCAGCCATATTCTCAATAGCCGCACTAACTCCAGGTGCCTTAGGAAACTTAACCAAATCAACCACATGCTTAGGGATAGAAATATAAACCAAAGAAAAAAGTGACTTCCCTGTAGTTGAGTCCACAACGTTGTTATAAGAAAATTCAACCTGAGGTAAAACTAAATCCCACCACTTCGTCTTGTATCCATAAACACTCTAAATCATATTCCCTAAAGTTCTATTAGTTATCTCTATTTGTCCATCTATTTAAGGATGAGTTGTAGAACTTCTGTTTAGTGTGTTTCCAAAAAAAATCCAAAGAGTAATCCATAAATGACTGAGAAATTTGGTTTCCATGTCTGAAGTAATTGACTTAGGAACCCCGTGAAGATGCACAACCTCCCTGAAAATAGTTTGGCTATGTTGGACGTATCAATAATCTTCTTACAAGCATTCAAGTGTGTCATCTTGGAGAATCTGTCTACTTCGACAAACACAGAATCTACACCTTGTTGTGTACGAGGGAAGCCCAACACAAAATCCATTGCTAAATCTTGCCAAATATCATCAGGAATAGGTAAAGGCATATAAAGACCATTATTTTAAGATTTACCTTTACAAACCTGACAAGTATAACACCTTCTGACTATAGCACCAATGTCCCTCCTCAAGTGTGACCAATAATATCTCTACTCCATGCTAGAAATGATATTTTCTCTACCCAAGTGGCCGCTAATACCACCACCATTCAGATCTTGAAATAACTCCTATCTTAAAGAAAAGCAAGGAGTTCATAGTTGATCGCCTTTAAAAAGATAGCCATCTCGAATATGAAAATATGCACAAGGATGTTTTCCACTGCACTTGGCCCATAAATCCTTGAATTCAACATCACCTTCATACAACTCTTTCAGGCACTCAAAGCCTACTATCTCATGCTCTAAGGTAATTAACAATGAAGCTCTCCTGCTCAACGTATTTGCTGCCTTGTTAAGAGCCCCTAAATTATGCTGAATAATAAAAGGAAACTTTTGTAGAAAACTCACCCCCCGAGCATGCATCTTGTTTTTCACCTTATGGTTGTGAAGGAACTTCAAATATTGGTGGTCAGTGGACATAAATAATTCCTTCTGAACCAAATAATGTTCCCACTAGCGCAAAGCTCTAAAGACTGCATATAATTTCTAATAATAAGTACTCCCTTTTTGGCGAGCATTGCTTAATTTCTCGCTAAAAAAGGCCATTGGTTTCTTCTCTTGAGACAATAAAGCTCATATCCTAACTCCACTAGTGTCACATTCAACTTGGAACACTTTTCATAATCAGGAAGTGATAATGCTAGGGAGGTACACAACTTCTCCTTAATCAATGAAAAAATTCGCTCTTGCTCAAACCCTTAATTGAACTTCCCTTTCTTCATTTAGTAATAGGTGCAGTGCTAGTACTAAAGTCCTTGATAAACCTCTTACAGAATGTGGTTAGACCATGAAATCTATTGTAACACCCACATATAATATATGTATAGAATACATATTATACATAGTGTAATACTAGTACTGAAATACATAAGCGCCTAGTGGCAACAATGTACATATTGCACGCCCAAAAGAAAATACTACATGGAACTAAATATACACAAAGGTGCCCAAAATAAAGATAGCATAATCTCAAAAATATCTACACAGCGGAAAATCCATCCAAAACATCAGATAAGCAAGGACTTTCATGTTACCTTGCCCTTACCCTTCACCTGATCGGAACTACCTGAAAAATAATCAACAATATGGGGTGAGATGATAATCCCAGTGGGTTCCTTATATTATGTTCCACTCGGATCTACAGGGTTTTCTAATCAATAACCAACTCAAGTCAACAAGGGAAGTAAGACTTAAGTGACGGGGAAAAGTATCTCAATGTATGGCAACATGCTCCTGAGTTCTCACAACTCAAATAAGTCACTATTCAGATTCGTGAAACATCAATCCTTGAGCGGACCTACGTCTAGGGCAAGCTCAGTTCATGCGTGCTCGTATGATTCTACTTTCGCGGTGGATATCGGGTCCTCTATGAGTCTCAAGCTCAATCCAAGCGACCGTCACTCGTATGGGAATCTAACCCACATAGGGTATCTTTCACCGTATGGACCTCTAACCAATTTTGGTGTCCACCTATCCCCCATGTCCGCCATGGTTGGGGCTCAAACCCAATTGAGGCACGAATCATTGGAGTCACATCCCATTGCTTACTCATCTAAACATCTCAAATAGGGATGTACACCATCAAGGATAAAACATTCTTAATACATGATTAATTCCATAAAATATAACTATATTCATCAATCACTGGTGATTTCATTCACCAATATCATATAACCATAGCACATGTTCCATACAAAGCGTCTCACTCTCAACTATAGCAACCATTCATTCACGACCTTCACACAGGTATCGTACGAATACATGTCACTTTCTAATGTTATCTAAGTTATAAGTCTAACTTATAGTCTAAAATGATCACTAGGTTAACTCACTTGATTCAACATGTAATTTTCACATTTAACATTTATTCAATACAAGTATAACATGACAAGTGATTAATAGTTGATGCAATACATTTAGGAACATAAGAGAAATGAAATTTGGAGTTTTAGGCATGAGCTAATCGATTGGTTAGGGAGGCCCAATCGACTGGTATATCTCACATTTCTATTTTTCAAATAATGCAAAGGATCAATCGATTGATGCTGAGTGTCAATCGATTGACAGTTGAACAAATTTCCAATTTTCAAAGTCAGTAAGTTCATGCAATCGATTGGAGTCCAATGTTAATCGATTGGTTCCTGCAAATTTTCATTTTCTTCAATACAGAAAGACAATACAATCGATTGGTCCCAAACATCTTTCACTTCTTCATAACTCAGAAGCTCCACTCAATCGATTGGTTTGGAAAAAGTTCCAGAACCAATCGATTGGTTCCTGCAACAAACTAAAATTTCTTTCCTGCAGTTCATAGTTTTCAACCTGCAATATGGTCTTCTCTAACCACCAAAATCATTAACTTCCCAATAAACTATATCATACACATGCACGCACACACACACAACACACGCGCACACACACACAAACACACACACACACACACACACACACACACACACACACACACACACACACACACACACACATATATATATATAATATATATATATATATATATATATATATATATATATATATATATATATATATATATATATATATATATATGTATGTGTGTGTGGTTATATATATATATATATATATATATATATATATATATATATAATATATATATATATATATATATATATATATATATATATATATAATATATATATCTATATATATATCATGGTTTCCAAGTCCATAACCTATGTTCATAACAACAACCATATTCAAATATTGAGCCACAATAATCATGAAGAATATAACAAAGCACCTGTTCATGGAAAATCATCATAGTCAAGAGAAAACATTCATCATACTAGCATGCATTATTCTACTTAGCTTATGATTCTACAACTTCAAACTCTATACATTTTAGGGTTTCTAACTAGAACCCACCTTAGGAATGGAATACGGGGTTGAAGAAGATTATGAGATGAGATGGTGATGAAGTGATGATGATGGATTCCAAGTTTGTCTCCTCCTTCTTCTTTCCACTAGCTTGTTTTCTTCTTCCCTTGAGTTTCTACTTTCTCTCTATCTTCCCTTTCTATCTTTTCCTTTTTACTGATAAGTTGGTAAATGAACATGGCACAAGGGAGGTTGGTAGAAGAATAGAAAGTAGAAAGGATATGTGGCCACAGATGAAAGGAAAAACATGTGGATAGAAAGAATGAAATGGTAGTAACAAATATCCCAAGTGATACTACACTTTTAATATTTGTTCTACTAGAGAAATTGACTCATTATTAGTGTTACCAAAATGTCCTAACTAATAAAAGGTCGGTCTCAAATAATATTAATTAAGTCAATATGAATTCACTATTTACTCTATTTATCCCAACTGATAAATTTTAGAGCACATAAAAACTTTGTAGAACTCAATTAATAGGAATTTGAGTATTTGAGGAAATTCGGGGTATTACATCCTCCCCACCTTAAAAAAAATTCATCCCCGAATTTAAACATTACCGGGAAGAGATGAGGGTAAACTCGTCGCATTTCAGACTCTAGTTCTTAAGTAGCATCGCCCGGATGTGATCCATCCCACTGAACCTTAATAAGAGGGATCTCCTTATTCCTCAATACCTTAGTTTTCCATCCCACAATACGACTTGGTAGAGGTTCGAAAGTTAGGTCTTCTTCTACTTCTACTAAATCTGGAAGAATAGGCTGAAGAGAATCTCGAATAAACTTTCGAAGTTGAGATACGTGAAAAACATCATGTATTTCTGATAAAGAAAGTGGTAAGGCTAATCTGTAAGCTACTTCACCAATCCTTTCTATAATTTGGTATGGTCCTACGTATCTTGGACTTAACTTCCGTGACTTAAACGATCCTTTCAGTCTCAATCTCAGAGTCACCTTTAGAAATACATGATCACCTTCATTTAATTGTAATGGTCTTCTTCTATTATCTACGTAACTCTTTTGGCGGTCTTGCGCTTTCTTTATCTTATCACGAACCATCCTTATCTTCTACGTAGTCTCTTGAATAATCTCTAGTCCTAAAATTCCTTCTTCACCAACTTCCACCCAACACAAAGGTGTCCTACATTTTCGTCCATACAATGCTTCATAAGGAGTCGTCCCGATACTTGCATGGTAACTATTATTGTATGCAAATTCAATCAATGGTAAGAGCTCCTTCCAATTTCCTCCACTTTCAAGTACATAAGCTCTTAACATATCCTTCAGTGTATGTATCGTCCTCTCAATTTGACCATCAGTTTGAGGATGATTAGACGTAGTCAAACACAACTTCGATCCCATAACTTGTTGAAATGCTCTCCAAAATCTTAAAGTAAACTTTGGATATCTATCAGACACAATACTAGTTGGAACACCATGCAGCCTTACAATTTCTGAAATGAACAATCGTGAAAGATGACTTGCCTTATAAGTAATGTTCACGGCCAAGAAGTGCACGTACTTAGTTAACCGATACACAATCACACATATTAAATCATAACCACCTTGGGTCCAAGGTAATCCTACCACAAAATACATTGAAATACTATCCCATTTCCAAACTAAAAAGAATAAAGAGGGAAAAAAACAAAACATACATAACGCATAACTATTAAAAAAACACAGATAAAGAGATAATATAAATAGAAAAATCAACCTATAAATAACATAACCAGTTCTAGTTGTATTTTACGAGTTATTTAGTAAAATCATTGACAAATTCTTTTCAAA